>NC_062196.1:467500-535000 GCF_912470025.1 Vespa velutina
ACCCACTTCTTCGCTCCTTCAGGAAAAGAAAATAAAACCCACAATGAATTTTTTTATCGTTTATTGTCTTTACGAGTCATGTCTTATTTAGTTAGTATTATAAATGCAGAATTATTGAATATAGCTGATCATATTAAGACATTAAATAAGTGAAACTTATGTAAAATAAATGGATAAATTGTCATGTAAAGGTAAGGAAAATGTAATACAATGTTTATAAGTAAAACATATATATAAGAAACTTAATTTTGTTGAAAACTATGTTTTTATAAGAATGAAGTTCAAAACAACAGTTGTTTTGTTTTGGAAAACGAATAACAACACAGAATAGAACAGAATAATATCAAAATGGATGGAATCGGACGGAATCGTATCGGTTAAGATAGAACGAGATCGTATAGGATCGAATAGTACCGAATAGGACCGAATAGTACCGAATAGGATCGAATAGTACCGAATAGGATCGAATAGTACCGAATAGGATCGAACGATAGAATCGGTTCCAATAGGATCGAATAGGATTGAACATGATAGAGTAGGATCGAGTAGGATCGTAATGGATCGAATAAGATCGAATTAGATCTCAAAAGGATCAAATTTAATTTAATTTAGTCGAATTGGATCGAATAAAATCGATTCAGACACAACTAAACAACATAGAGTCGGCACGATTCGGGATGAGTCGGCTTGATTGGTCGGTTCGACTCGACTATATTCGTATAGAGTCGGGTTTGCTTGACTCGGTTCTATTTTGTTCGACTCAGATCGGTTTGATTTGGGTCAACTTAACTAGGTCTGATTTGACTTGACTTGACCTGGTTCGGTTTGGTTCAATTCAGTTCGGATCGGATAGTTGAAAATAGCTTAGAATAGATGTAAATAGATACTGGTAATTTTCGTTTCTTTCCTTAGATATTGGCCAGCCGGGGCCATCCTGAATCGAACATACTCGTCCCAAGCCGATTCAATTCAATCCAATTGAATCATATTTGATTCTATTCGATCTTATTCAACTATTTCCGAACAGATCCTGTTTTATTCTATCCTGTCTTTTCTGTGATAAATATTTAAATGTTCATCTATTTGCCTATCTGTCTAGAGTAAGGTGGAGTGTTTAATTGGAAACTGCACTTAGGCCATACCTCTTACGGTCATAGAACTGTAAGAGGAATCGTAAACTTTTAGAAAACGATAAGAAAAAGGGGACGCTTTTCTGGAATTTTGTTCTAAGCAAGTAATACATAGATATTACAAAATTTTTGTTTCTCTTCAGATTTTATTCCTATCTTTTTGTATCATACTCTATTATTTTTACATCAAATTTGTTTCCTTTATTAGTTTATTTGTATAAAATAACGTTATTGTTAATTGTATGAAATAAAGTCAGACCCGATAGAATTTGTTATAGGTATTAATATAGGTCCAGAGATTTTATCTCCTTAAAAAAATCTTTTCTGATAATGACTCTTAGTTGTCTAATAGACTTTTTTGAACTCACCGAGAATCCTTAAAATATTATTTGCAGGTACATATCAATTATTATAAACAATATATTACCTTTCAGAATTAATAAATACTGAAAACACTATAAATGTCATATATTTAACAGATTATAATAATATTATAAAAACGATGGTTTGCTCAATCAATCGCAAATCATATCAATGTTATATATCAATTTTTATATTCGTCTTTCAAAACCGAACAATTTTTGTGTCAAACTTTTTTTTCAAAAATATGTTATTTTTTAGATATTTAGGTAACTCAATATAAAAAAACCTTATATATATCATAATTAATTTATCATTATGTGAAAATTCCAACGAAAAAAATTTATCTCTTTGTTAACGACGAAAATAAAAAAAAGAAAAAAGAAAGAACGAAAGATATGCCTTGACTGTCGGCGAATAAATTAAAATTGTTTTACAGGTGACGCAATATTGTCTCGTAATTACGAGTATATAACCCATTTTTAATCCGAACAAAATATGTTTTCCCACGCACAAAACAGTCGATAATCTTATATAAAAAAATATATTTGACTGGAATGCTGACGCAAAGATTCCCTAAATTACGGCTATGGGCGACGTTAATTGACCAATTTAAGTCGGCTTTTAATAATTTAATTAGAGGAACTTGAGCGATCTCTTTGAACCGTGACGAGCGATAGTCTAATAAACCATTCCGCAATGTTTCGTTATAGTTACGTCAGTTAGTCTAGAGAAGTCGATAATGGTCGACTCGCTTTCATAATTTTTTTACTTGTTTTTTCTTATTAAAAATGCGTGTTTTTTCTTACCTTTTCAAAAAATCGTTCTTTTTTAACATTTTTATAATTTTATTTTTTTATAAGAACGCGTTAACTCTTTGTATTATGATTTATTTTCTCATTTTTTCTCGGGCGATTATAATCTGATTTTTGCTACTTCCAATATCTTAACCATACATACACACATATATATATATATATATATATATATATATATATATATATATACTTATACATATAAATTTAAAACAATTTTTAAATAGAACTGTTTATCGTTAACTCAATAAAATGTTACTCAATGTAGAGACGATTCAAAAGTTTAAAAAAAAATATTGTTGTCACATCACTGAGAACTTTATAGAGCAAAGGGTTAATATAATATAATAAAATCCTATTTTTGATCGATTAATGAATCGTGTTTCGAAATAATAGTTTTTGATTTCATATAATTTATTACATCCATATTAAAACCGCAAGTTTATTGTGTGTAATGCACTATTTATAAGTCCCCCTTAATTCTAAATAAAAGTGATCAAATTGCACGATTCATCTTATATCTAGGTACTATGTATGCGCATGTGCAGGCACGTAGTCTTGCAAATGGAAGTCAGTGAATCACGAAGCAAGCGGTATGTAAATCCGCGTAACGGAGCCGTTTATTCGTCCCATAAAAAGGCCAATAAAACCTCTCCGAAGAGAAAATGGTCTTTCGCCACCCCTCGTCTTTACTCTTTTCTCCTTCTCTATCACTCTCTCTCTCTCTTTCTTCGTCTTTCTTTCCACCCTCTTTGAACGACTTCCGTTTCCCCCTTCAACGTCTGCCCTTTCGTCCTGTCGACTTCTTTTCTTATTTTTCTTTCTATCTTTCTTTCTCTCTCCCTCTCTCTTCTTTCTTCCTCTCTCTCTCTCTCTCTTTGTTTCCCTTTATCTCTCTTTCTCTCTCACTCCTTCTCTCTCTCTCTCTATTTCCCTTTATCTCTATTTCTCTCTCTCTCTCTCTTTCTCCCTCTCTCCTTCCCTCTCCCTCTCCTGCTTCTTCATCGGCCGGAAAAATGACAGAACATAAATCGTCGTAGGAATAAAGAATATAGGAAGAATTGTGAAGAGAAAGAGAGAAAGATAATGTGTATATATATATATATATATATATATATATATATATATATATACGATATATATATACGTACATATATATATATATGTGTGTCGTCTTTTCTCTTTTCTCGTTACATAGCCAATCCCGAGTGGATGGATTTCGAGAATAACGGAAAGAAATTGTTCTACATATTGCGTGAAATTGATCTTACTCCGCCTCTTCTCTTTCTCTCGTCTTTTCGTTTTTCTCTCTCCTTTCTCTCTATTTTTTTCTTTCCTCTCATTCTCTTTTTTGCCTCACGTGCACCCTCGAAAAATTCCCTCGAGCACGGCCTGACGTATTGCGTCGATAATTGCCAAGATTTTCATGAAAACGAAGGAAAAGTTGGAAGATTAATTGTATGGGAATAAGCGAGTTACTTCGTTAAAGTATAATTAGAAGAATCGTCACTGTACAGTTGTAGATAATTTATCGTGTAAGATATAGGGTATCTTCGAAATATATTTATGTATTTTTTATAAATAAAATAAATTTCAAAAATACGTTTTTCCTGTATAATTAGTAGATATGTAAATCAATTATAAATTAGTAAATATGCATAACAGCAATAATAAAAAGAAAAAGTAAAACATCCTGCAATATGCCAGAATTAATTTTTTTATATTCACAACTATTTCCTGTGCTCATAGTTATAATTCATGATAAATATGCATGAACGTAAATTCATGTGGCAAGGTGTCACATAAAAAGGGATGAAATTTAGTGATACCACGGGTAGATTGTCAAGATGATTTTTAAAAATCCGGTTCTTTTACGGACACTGTAATTCGTGCACCGGTGAATAAATTTAAGGAAACTGGATCTGTGCATGACGAAAGATGTAGACGTGTAAGGACAGCACTGAATTTGATACTATATATATATTTTTGTTTTATTGTAAAAATATACATAGTCAGATCGCCAAGAAAAATTTTTCAAAACTAAGATGATGAATACGAGTGTAATCAAAAATTATGTAACGATAAGTAATGTTAAAATTTTCAATATTTAATATTTAAGTAAACTATATTGTATTTAGTATTTTCCGCTAAAAATTTATATTATACTCAATAAATATTATATACTTACTAACAAATATAATATATATTTACTTATCATATTTATTTATATATATTATATATAGTTCTGTATGTGAGGAAACATTATTCGACAAAAGAATATTCTCCTTTTATTAAATGAGATCGAAAAAGCTTCGATGATAAAGAATCTCGCGAGATCGACCGCGTTATGGGACACGAGAACAATTTTCATAGCAATAAAAAGCAAAACGAAGGGTACGAAGGGCAGAGACGACTGGATAATCTCGCGATGCCTTAGTTTACTCTACAAACATCGCCTTGGTGTCGGAGAAATATTATTGCAAGGGGTGTTGGCAGCCCCTATCCGACGCTTCTGAAACCGATATACACCGTGCCAGCATACTATACATGGCCAGGTGTTAACCTTCGAAGATAATATTAAAAGGATAGTAAGGTAAATATAAGGAAAGGACCTGAAAGAGCTCTATGCAATCTTTCGTCGCTAAATCTTCGATCGTTATTAAGAAAAAAGTATCCAAAAAAATAGTTACGAGAAAAGGTCAGTTAATAAATTGTTTATAAAGAGAAATGTATTTGATTAAATTTATGATTTGTTCGTTAAATTTTTACGATGATACGATATATCATTTATAATGGTCTTATTATTAATTATCATTAATAATAGTTTTCGAAGAACTTTTTTTTATCGACGATTACATTCTTAATAGTAAATCTAATAATTGTTATATAAGATTAAAATTTTGTGAGACATTGAAAAGCAAATATTTTCTTATTTATAATATTATTTATATTGTATTTATATTTAAATAATTAATATCTCGTTATTTATTTAAATAATTTAATGTGATATAAGTATTATTTAATCATTACCTACTTAATGATCAATATTTTTCATTAATACATATTTACATTAATACATATCTACTATTATAATTAGATATTTATTAAACTACTCTACTAGTCAAAAAAAGTCCCTTAAATTAAAGTTAAATGTTAGATTTTTCTTAACGAGAACGATGCATTGCAGAGAGAAGGAGAAATAAATCTAAAACTCGAAGATCCGTCTTCGTCTTTTAACAAGAATCTCAAGATGTAGGCACGCGCCGTAAGACTAATTCGAAGCAGACTTTTTCTCGATCCTTGGTTAAGATTACTTCTCTTGTGTTCTCGAAAACGCTTATCACTCTACTTTATTCTTGTCTCAGTTTTTACGAAAGCGAAAGATCGATTCTCAAGAGCGACTTTACTCGTTGCATCTGCCGTGTATTCTTTTTTTTATTTTCCCTCTTTCTTTTCGTCTCGTTTTTTCGAACAAGCCGGCACACCAATCCGTAACTGCTATTTTCTCTTCTCTTTTTCCATTCTTTACTTTTATCTCTAAACGAAATTTTAACAATAAGTGCAAGAAAAAGAATTGTAATATTTTTTTCTTGTATTATTTCAATCTTCATAGATATCAATATTTTTTCATATAAAAGAAGCTGTACTAAATAACTACGTACAGCCATTACGATGCTTTTTTCTTTATTTTTCGCTTTAAAAATGACATTTATATATTAAAAACAAAAATAGCCATTTTCAAATGTTTTCTCGTATACAAGACAAATTCTTATCATCGATTGTAAAATCATTTTCATGAGAGAATTTATGCGACGACGAATAATTATTTGTTCTCAAATTGAAATATTAATTATTAAAACAATTAATTATTAGAACTTAATTATTAGAACTTAATTAATTAATTATTAACTAGAAGATGATTTTCGAGACTCGGATCGTTGAAAATTGAACGGAAATCGTATGGTCTATAACCAACAAATTCTTTCAACGCAAATCCAAAAAGATCGTTCGTAACCAGGTTAAAGTAATAAATGGAAAAGATGAGTAGCCCCGTAAACGGATGCGAACGTATTTATGTCGAGGCTCGTAAGTGCGACTTTTAACACTCCATGTGCGCTCATCTCCTGCGCTCGATTTAGGATAACGCAGAATAGTATCGGCATCCCTCAAACAACGAGCATCTGGCCTCCGGTGATCCGTCCTACGCATTCACTTAAAAGACGAACTGAACATTAGGGAGAGAAAAAAAAACCCGAAAGTATAATACGAACTATTTGAAATGGTTCGACTTGTTAACGATTTGCCGATAATCTTACACCGATAATTGATCGAATTAATTGATTAGAAATAAACAAGTGAGGAAGTAGAATAATTTTATTATAAAATATATATGTAGCTATGTTTTCATTGAAAAAAAATTGATACGTTGTATTCTTATACGACTATGTTTAAATGAAATATAACATTTCGATTCGGTTCAATCGATAATTTAAGAAATTTATGAAATATTTATGCAACAATTTATCACAAAGATATATCTATATGCAAAAATTTGTTATCATTACATAATAATAATAATAATAATAATAATAATAATAATAATAATAATAATAATAATAATAATAATAATAATAATAATAATAATAATAATAATAATAATAATAATAATAATAATAATAATAATAATAATAATAATAATAATAATAATAATAATAATAATAATATACTTTCAGATAGTACTAAAGATAAAAATTAACAATTTTCAACAAAATCTTTACTAATTGATTATTCACTCGATATCAATCATCAATTCACAGAAATCTTTTCATTATAAAACGTTCATAAGATTATTTCATAGATTATTTATTTCTCACGTATGTATCTAATACGATAAATAAAACTCGTAGAACCGTTAAAAGAATAAAAGCAAAGAAAAAAAATAAGAGAAAATCTCTATAAAACAATCGTAAAATAGTCGTAAAGGTTTACAAGCAGCGTGAACGGTTGATCAGGCTAATTAATCAGTGTGGCATAGTTATGATCCTCACGAGAGACAATAATATTCGTCACTAGTAGAGCCCTCAGGGGTCGAAACGTCCACACACGTTTCTCTCTCTCTCACTCTCTCTCTCTCTCTCTTTTTCTCTTTTCTCTCTCTTTCTTTCTTGCAATCTAACATTCTAACTACTATTCTCTCTCTTCCTCTTTCTTTCTCACACGTACACACACATATAACAGAAGTAGAAATCGCGGAGGCTATCGCATCTATGAAGCTTCTACTCGCGCAAAAGCAAGAGATACGATTTCTGGGTGTGTGTTAAAGCGTATTCTAATGCGTGAGAGGGCAGGAGCGAGTACACGTTCACTCTTGGCGCGTGAGCGTGCGCGCGATGCTTTAACAAGGGTCTGACAGGCTCGTTGCCGTTGTTATTTATCGGTTATGTCGGCGCATCTCCCATCTCGACGAGAGAAGCCTCGACTCTTCTCTCTCTTCCTTCTCTCTCTCTCTCTCTCTCTCTCTCTCTCTCTCTCTCTCTCTCTCTCCCTCTCTCTCTCTCTCTCTCTCTCTCTCTCTCTCTCTTTTATCTTTTCCTCCCACACGCGTAAAAGTCTACACTCCTGCAAAGACACCGTCCTATCCTTAGCACAGGGATGCAACTAAAGTGGTGGGTCGAACTCCGAGCGTTGTAATTTATCGTAATTTGTTCCTACGTACTTACTTTTGAAATGTTCTTGGAAAATCGAACGATAAAGTAAATTACGAGCAGAAAGAAAGAAAAAGAGAGAGAAATAGAAAATTTTTAATTCGATGAAATTATAGAAAATAAGTTAAGTAGAAAATAAGAATATGTGTTAATGATATTTTGGAAAAATTATAAAGTAAAACTGTCTTAGGGAATATAACAAGTTGTTTGTGTTTTTAAAATAATTTATCTATAGAAGCTCTATCAATGAATTAGAAAAAATCATTTAAAATGATTCTAACAATTTCTAATAGAATTTTTACTCTAATGAATTAAAATGATATTATAGGATTATTTAAATTTATTCAATCTCCCGTATCGATTATTTGGGAAAAGACATTTTTATTGGTGTTTTAATCGAAAATAATTTAATTAAGGAAATAATTCCTTAAATAAGGTATTATTGTAAAAAAAAAAAGTGTAAAAGAAAAAAATTGTGAAGTTGTGAAAATTTCGAATTTGAAATTTCAGTATGTGATAGGGTACCCGAGCATATATGTACGATCCTGGTTTCGCGATAATGGCGCCGGTGGACGAACGCATTCGTGTGCTCGAGCTTTACGAGTGCGATGATGTTAACGTGCGTAGAGAGTAGGATGAAAAGGCGGAGGAGAAGGAGGACATAGAGTGCTGTTAGGCTCTAGCACGTGTTAAAAACATAACCACTTACTTGAATGGACTTAGACTTTATTTATCGTGACTGTTTTTCTTTTCTTTCTCTCTCTCTCTTTCTCTCTGTCTCTCTCTTTCTCTATCTTTGTCTCTCTCTCTTTGTCTCTCTTTCTCTCTCTCTCTTTCTCTCTCTCTCTCCCTCTCTCCCTTTCACTCTTATATTGCCTGTTATAATTCGTCCAATCCGCTTTCTCGCTTATGTTTTCTTATAGATAGAGGAAGCTTGAAAATTACCGTGAAAATGGCATTACCAAAGAGATTCCTGCTTTTTGAAATGATCATTGAGTGATCTGTGATGAATGACTCTAATGGGCAAAGTTATTTTACAAGCTAAATCATTCGACACTTTACTTTGCTCCAGATGAATACGATCGACGGGGTTATATTCTAACCATACTCGCCACCTATCTTCGATATCTTGAGACACGAAATTTCTAAAAATGGCGCGACTCGAAGTGTCTATCAAAACTAACGGGAAGATTTTAACAATTATTGAAACTGAAATAAAATAAGATAAGATATTTTTTAATTTTTACTATTCTAAAAATTCAATTGTTACATTCTAATATTTTTAGTATAGAACAATGGTGTTCAAATTATAATTACCTGGAACAGCTAATATGTTGTTAATTTAAATTAATAAATATAAGGATATTAATAATATCATTTTATTTTTATTTCCAAGATAAAAACAAAAGTGTTTATTTTAAATTGTAATATTCTATTAATAGTTTTTATACAATCAACGGTTTATATACAGTACAGTTGTAACATAGAGAAATCAATTTTTTATGAATTTAATTGTAATGAGTGTCAATTTCAAATAGAAAAATATAAAATGTACAATATATAATAAATTCAATTTAAATATAATCTCCAACATTTTAATATTAAAAAAAAAAAATCTTCGAATTAAAAAGTCTTCAAATTAACGCGTATAACAAACACTTATAAAAAATACCGTTGAGATGTTCTTACAGCATTTGTTCTTTCCCTCTAATCCTCAAAAATATCAAACAAAAAAAGAAGAAGAAAAAATGGAAAAAAAGAAAGAAATAAAAGCATGATTAAAGGGTCACACATATATTTCTATGTGTATATGTGTATGTGTATATACCGTGTAAGACGATCAAGTTGGCAAATTTCGAACGGTAGGAGTTTCGAAAATCGCGGTTAACGTTGTTCGGACTGGATTTATCGTTCGGGGAATGGCCTTACGTAGAAAGGGAAGCTGACATCCCGTGGGAGACGTCTCCCTTTTACCGTTGACTGAGAGCTCCCATGGGTGAATGCGCGCTCATACATGCGAATAGGGAAAATTTTTGCGTTGGAAATCGGCTGCCGGCTACATATAGACACGCACACACATATGATATATTTCGTGATAACAACAGTCATCTAGAACTGTTCTAAAAAGAGAGATAGAGATAGAGAGAAAGAGAGAGAAAGAAAGAGAGAGAGAGAAGTTACATGCTCGTAACGCTTTTAATCGTTTCATCAACTTGTTGTTATCGCAGCGAATGGCCGGCCATTTTGCCGTCGATTGGAATGGCGAATGGCGACGGACGAAGAGCAACTTGTTTTGCCTCCCGAGGCACTCGACACTACTGTGCGTCGAGACACGAGAGCGTTTTCGCCAGCGATTAAAAGTAAACGCGCTACCGGATTGCCCCTCGGCACTCTCTTTTCTAGCTTACCTACCGAACGATCCTGTTGGACATACGCAGGGGTGCTACTGCAAAAATTGCAAATTTGATTTTATCAACTAAACGATTAAAGATTTATCATAGAACCGAGAGAGATCAAATGATCTCAACTTCGATTGATCATTCTATATATTTTTTTATTGGTAATCTTGATATTGTTAGGGCCTAATAAAAAGGCATCAATTTATAGCGGAGATTAAGTATAAAATTTGAATAAGTTTATATATTTTAAATTTTATTAAAAGCTCTTTAATTATAAGAAAAAAATCTTAGCCATGTAAGATTTTCAAAAATACTGATATAATATTTATATTATAAACTTGAATCATTCGATTTATCACGAATACTTATCTATTACTTCCACAATTTGCACAAAACGTTAATGGCCATCCTATAAAAACACATGACGCTATTTCACATAAGGCAACTCGAGTTTTTGGATTAACAACAACTTGATGATAAAGATCTTTTCAATTCCAAAAGAAGAAATGACTCGAATAGAATTCAAAAACGTCATTAGTACGCGAGACTTGGTATATAATGTAAACGATTTAGTCGAATTAACGAAGTAGTGAAACGAGAAAAGCTTCTTTCTTCTTTCCGGGAACGGTGACTATGAGATCATATATATTCGAAGGCACGACACTCGATCTGTTTTGAAATTAGAAGACGGTAAGATAGGTCGCTCGTAAAAAGATACTGGAAGATGCACGCGCGCGCAAGAGTAAAGCAAAGCAAACCAAAGCAAGGAAGAGAGAAGGTAAGATTCTATCTGCTAGAATTATGTCTTTATTAGATGGAATCTCTGTCCGATGACCGTAACGGTTTACCGCGAACAGCGTGAAACGCAGGTGTCCCAGAGGATATACTCAGGCGAGAAAAGAAAGAGAAAGAGAATGGGATCAAGAGAAAAAGAAAAAGAACGGGAGAGGTAGAAAAAGAAAGTATAAAGAAATAGGAATAGAAAGAGAGAGAGAGAGAGAGAGAGAGAGAGAGAGAGGAAGAGAGAGATAGAGAGAAGAGAGAGATTAAGAAAAGCAAAGGAAACAAGAGAGAAAGAGAAAAATAAATTTCTATTGGTAGAACAGTGCCAATCATGTCTCATTATTCACCCAAAATTTTAGACTCTAGATCAAGGAGTGATCAACAAACGAAGATCCACATAAAAAACAAACACTCTTCTCTTCGACTTCTTCTTGTTTTTCTTCTTATTCTTTTTCTTTAAATGTGATTGGTCTCCGAGTAACAGTAGCTTACCGTAAATCTGTCAGTTTTTTGCGTATACCGTTACTTTCTCTCTATCTCTATCTCATTCTCTCGCATTCACCATCGTCACCATCAAAAGAAGGTAAGAAGGTTCTCCTTCTTGGAATACTGATTTTTCCCTGTGATTCCTCATCCTCGCGCGCAGAAGGACGAGATTTCCATCGGATAAGAAAAGAAATTGGACGGGATCTGTTTAAAGTACTTATCAGTGTTCCTTATCACCTTTTGACTTTTTTTTTTCTTTTTTATAGGTAATCCTCATTCTTATCATTCAAATACGGTGAACAGTTCGCTGATTTTTAATTAGATATAAATTGTTCCTATTTTTATTCTTTTAATTATTATCGATAAAACCATCTAGACACTTTAATGTTGCTGTTTAATGTTTAAAATCGAATTTTCTAAGAGAAATGAAATTTAAATCATCGTACCACAAGATTATCAAAATCATCCTTTATATTTAAAATCAATACCGTAACGAAACTCGTTAAATATCGATCAACTAGTCCCTATCTACTGATTTAAAGTGTAATTCATTCTTGGAAAAGATAGAGCCGCGAGGTTGATGGTTTCCACAGAATTGGCAAGAACATACGGACGCCCAGCTTCCCTGTCGTGAGACGTGATGAACGATGTCCCATAATGTCCCGAATAACAGGGTACCATTGACTTTTGACATTGTCGTTTGATATATCCTAGAAGCACAGGGGTTTCCAAACTGTCGATTGACCAAAAACCGCCCCTTCTGTGTACAACTGCACAAATCGATTCTAAGTAAGTGCAGACTATTTATTATCTTGAAAACCTTAAAAAGGATTTGATCAATTTTCCCATTCGATCAAATAAATATGATTTTAGAAAAGTCCATCTAAATAACAAATTTTAACGATAAATCAATAACTTTATTTGAATAATTATATTGACATGTGCAAAAAATTTTTTTATAACTTTAAAGAATTCTTCAAGTTCTTGAAAAATTTGAAAACCCCTGCCGTTAGTATACCACCCGTTGAGAACCATACCCAACCACTTAGTTTTCTCCATTGTTCCGAAACTGGAACTGCGCCCTTATTCAAGCGCTGTTTTCACGCTTCATTCTTGAACGACTCATTTAGATACTTTTGAGAAACCGTGCCACGTTCCGTTCTTTTGTTAAATCTATCCTAACTAAAAGACCTATCCTTTTAACAATGAAGCTAAACAAAATCGTTTCTGAATTATAGTATATCCTATATATAGGATCCTTTTCTTGTAAACTTTTCACATATATTATAGAATATTCAACCAAAAAAAC
This sequence comes from Vespa velutina, assembly GCF_912470025.1. Classification (NCBI taxonomy): domain Eukaryota; kingdom Metazoa; phylum Arthropoda; class Insecta; order Hymenoptera; family Vespidae; genus Vespa; species Vespa velutina. The sequence continues at coordinate 480,488 of NC_062196.1, forward strand.
GAATAAAAGACGCATAAACAACAACGATAACAATAATAAAATAAACAATAAATATTATAAAATTCTTTAATATTAAATTGAAAAGACAAAAAAGTAATCACTGTTGTCATGATAATCGATAATTCAACTGTTTACCCTAAACTCTTTTTTGTTCGAATATTGAATGAAACGATCACTCGAGAATTACAATGAAAAAAATGTTGTCGAGCGAGGAGAACCTGAAGACTATCAGTCACGGAAGGACACCAACAACTAATAACTACAGTAATCAGGGAAAGATCGAAATCGTTCAGCTGCAGTCTGGACGTCAGAAAGGAAAAGGAAGCCAATCGGCAGGTGCAACGATGCCTAGCCTGCGGCATTCGATCCGCATCGTGGCTAATCGAAACGCCATTAGTACACGTTTGCTGCGTGTTCTTCAGATAGGTAGCCACCTTCGTTAGCTTCCATGAAGAATTAGCAGTTTGTTATACTTCTTATCTTAACACGTTCATTTTACTTTTCAAGATGATTTGAAAGATAAAATATTCAAGTTGATGTCTTGAAAAAATATTCATCAAAATAACAAATTGTGAGTTCATTAATTATTTTTTTATGGACATACTTATTCACTTCGTAATAGTTCAACTTTTTTATGAAAAAATGTATAATATTTGAAAGTAATCTTCTTTCTTATTCATCTTATTTTGCAATTTTTATTGTAATTTTGTTTCGCCTATGTGTACTGTTAATTATCTTACATGTATTTAAATATTCTATTAGAATGTAGAAGTGGATTTTGAAAAAAATGTTTTTTTTTATATTTCAAACAATTTACATAATTGTTCACAAGTTATATAAAATCACTTTATTATAATTTATTCATTTTCATTTAATATTAAATGATAATACTTCAGAATTAAGATCTCAAAAATTCGGAGAACATGTATTATTAATTTTTTTTCTTTTATAATATTAATTATCATGGTTTCTTTCTTATTATTTCTTCATTTTCATTTAATTTAAATGATAAAATTTAAGAATCAAGATTTGAAAAATTTAGAGAACATTTATTATTTATTTTCTTCTTTTGGAATTTTCTTCTTGTAAAATGTTAATTATCAAAATCATTATCTTACTGATTGTTCATTATCATTAATCAGCTTTGTTCTAATAGTATCGTTGGTTATCTCGTTAATCAGTTTCCGTAATCGTTTGGTATCCTTTCGAAAATCGAATTACAGGTCGACGGAAAGAGCTTCCGTCGTGACGGAGTCATAAGGTCGGCCTTTATTGACCATAGTTTACGTCCATTGTCGTTGGTATTGTGGACAGGTCTAGTCGTACCGCGTAAGCCGTCGCTTCCGTCGCTTCATCAGAACGCTATCGTTATTGTTCTATTCTATGGTATATAACTATACATGAGACATACATATGTACATACAATATATCTTGTACATATGCATATAAGGTGAATTGTATGTGTTCGAATGAAAATTCCAGTTCGTTAGTGAACCAAAAAAAATCTTTTCTTTGATAATTTATCTAAATATTCACAAAACAATTAATTAAATTTTTCATATGCATATTTATTTGATTGAATGAAACATGCGCTCGCTCTGTTAGAAATATCTATTTATAAAGTAGGAAATAAAAAAATTGATGAGATAAAAGATAAAAAAAAGGGAACACTTAATTATCTATAAATATCGATATCAAAAGAAAAAAAGAAAGAAACATTAATATAAAAAAAAACACATTAATATAAATTAGCATTTGTTAATAAATCAATAAAAGTTTACTATTGGTATCCATCTACGTACACAAACAAAATAAAATAAATAAGAGACAAGAATTATTTCCCAAGATTTAAAATCTTAATTCTTCAATCTTATCATTGAAATTAAATGAAAATGAATTTATAATAAGATAAGGATAAGACCAAATTAAAAAAAGGAAGAAAAAAGAGTGAAACGAACAACATACGAAGACATTTACGTGATTACTTACTTGCTATAAAGATATGATGGTGGATCGAAAAGAAGAGGGTGGGAGGTTGGTAACGTCACGATGTTTCTTAATGGAGGACCAGATAAGATCACCCCTTCGTAATCCCAATGAATTCATGCGTGGCGTTTCGTGGCACGAGGCGTGTTTTTCCTAGAGCAAGCCGTTTCTCCGGGCTCGGTCAATAAATCGGCCGATAACGGCGACGATAAGCTCACCAAATTGAAGGCAAACATCCCGCTGGCACGCGGTCATTATACCATCGTGGAATAATAGTTGGCCGTTTGTTACGCGCTCCCTAATTACGGTGACTACGAAACCGACGAATGAAGCATAGCGAAGCTCGTGTATGTAAGTAGAGAAAACATACCCTTTCCCTTATTCTTACAACTCCACCCTCCATTTTTTTTACATTATGCGCCATCAAATAGGTAGCTAGGTATACATCACTGATTCAAATGATCTCGCAAATCTCGTATACTATATACTCTATATAGACATACCTATGTGTAGATATATACGTATGTATATAAGTATATATGTAAGTATCTACGTATGTATACGTATTCCTCGCGTGAGAATAATTGAATATTAAGAAATCTCTCTCGTCCATCGTGTTCTATCCGGCCACTTACGAAGCATCGACGTAATTACGGGAGGACAATAATTATTTTCTTCGAATCTATTCAACGAAGCGGAGACGTGTAAGTGGTAGAATATTACGAGAAGTACAAAAAAATAGAAATCTGTTTTTTTTACATTATTTTTTCCTTTATCTCGATTGGATTGATTTCATTGTAAATATTAATATATATCCGTATATGTGAGATGCTTTATTAATTATAATTATATCATCATTGAACAAACATTTCTTTCTCTTAATCGGAATATCTTAATATTTTTTTTTTTTTTTTTTAATAAATAATATAAAAGACGAATCATATAACTTAACGATCTTCATTCGTGTTTAGAATTTGAAAAAGTACGATCTTTAAAATAAACATATACAACTTTTCGATGATGCTATTTCCAAAATTACTTGTTTCGTACTCGTGTAAAATTCGTTTCATAACCGTGCTAAGACATCTAAATCATTATTTCAAACGTGAATACGATGGATCTTTGAAGAGTCATTTATCATTCACAATATCGAGTGTGACATCTGTCCTCTGGTGAACAAGCAATTCGTAGAAACGCGATACGGAACTCGAAATGTTCGATATCGGCCCTTCCGACCTATGCAACAATGCCCATCCTGTTCTACCATTTACTGTATGTATATATACGAATGACTATTAATATATGGCCACTAGAACCATTGTTGCGAATTAGGTACCACCGAACGATCCATTGTCGAGGACAACGGGAGGCTTGAGAAATGTTCCCCAAAGAACAATTTTTCGAGGGTTGACTTCGAAAGTCGATTGACTTTTCATGAACTTTCAGCTTCATCAGTACCTTCTGTTCTTTTTCCTACCCTCTCTCGATCAGCGAAAGGGTCGAATAAGATTTAATTATGTGAAGAATAAAATTTCATTACTGAATTTAGAAATGTTTCGGTAGAATTGCTGACATATAAAATATATCTCAAGATTAAACGTTTAACCAATGAAATTGGCTCGAAATAATAATTGTGTCTTTGTTAATATTTTATTCGTCCTATATATTATATTTATTATATTTTATTATACATTAATATATTTTGTATATATATATATTTTTTTGTTGACAGTTACTAGTGATGCCATCTGATATGGATTTTATCAAGCACATTGTTTTTATGGATGAAATTGTATATACCGACGGTAGGTAACGATAACGTTCCTGAAATATCAACTTCGTAGTTCGTAGATACGTCATTAATGATAACTCTACAAGTTAAAAGTGTTAAATGTAAACTTTAAATTCAATTATTAAGATAATGAGATCGAATCGATTCTGTAGAAACAGTTTTTCTTTAATGTTTAGTGTACAAATACATAAAATGCATAATGTATATAAAAGTAACGAAATTGAATGATTATATTTAAAAGGCACGGGTTCCGCACGGATTTCATGGTTTGCCCGACTTAATATTTTCTTTCTAAAAAGGCATATCGATGCTTTTTTTTTCTTAAGTAGCATGGCTACGCATATATTCATAAAGTTCAGCTCTCTGTCATGTCCGTAAACGTTTCTGATCTATCTGTGACAAATCATCGATACGATTCGAGTTCGACATACGTAAATGAATCGAGAAAGCACATGTTTCTCCATTTACTAATTAAAAGACATCTCTGTTTCGTTCGACGGAAATAACTACATTTCATCAATCACAATACTTTGTTTCTCAAACGTCCAAGATTACCAATTTCTGTTTCCAAAACGTCTCCACGCTGTAAAAGAGAAAACAAAGTTTAACGTCTTAAAGTTTGAGAAAATAATTTCTTTCTTAATTATTTAATGAAATAAGAAATTTATTTCAGCATACTTTCAAGAACTCCGGTGGCTTTCTCGTGAATCCTACACCTGCTGGAGTACCAGTAAGTATTACATCTCCAGGTAACAAAGTCATAAATCTAAAAGCAAAGATATAATATATTCTTTGACATGAAACCTTCCATTTCTATTATGAAATGAAAAGAAAATAATACTAACTGGGATATATAAGCAACAATTTCATGAGGTTTGAAAATAAGTTCACTGGTATTTCCATTTTGCTTGAGATTACCATTTACCCAGGTTTTCACCGTTAAATTATTAATATCGGATATTGATTCCTTCGTCACAACAGCAGGTCCAAGTGGACAAAATGTATCCATGCCTTTACCAAGTAGAAATTGTCCACCATTGCGTTTCGATTTCTGCCAATCTCGAGCTGTTATATCTTGAGCAATTGTGAACCCAAAAATGCAATCCTCTGCTTCTTTATCACTGATAGTCTTACATCGCTTTCCAATCACTATAGCAAGTTCAGCTTCCCAATCGACCTTCTATATTGAAAAGATTTATAAATATTAATATCCATGAATATAGTATAATTTTTGTAATATTGTATTTTTTAAAGGATAACAATTATCTATAAATTGAAATTATTTTATATTTAATAACGTTTATACAATAAACGAATTTATATGTGAGGAGAATTTTAATTAGATGGAAATATTTTTTAAAAAATATTAATTACAAGATCATAAAATTTATACAATTTATATAATTAAATGCTTTTATATTTATTATTAAAATCATAAAACCAATTATTACATTATTTATTATTTTTTATCTCTTTTATTAATTTTCTACTTTACTCTACGCGAAACAAATAAAAAAATCATTGGATTGAAATCATATTATTATTTTTTTCTTATCTCTCAAACAAACTTAACAAACGAAACATTATAAATCAGAAAGACATCTAATATAATTAAATCAAAAACATATTAATCGGTTATATAATCTCAACGATTAAAAATATTCTGCCTACTCAAATGTTGATATTGATACTTTCAAAAGTTACAATATAACTTAGAACATAATATAATATAACTTAGTGGATATAATTAAAGACATTAATGTTTCTCATAGATGTCTTTCAAAAAATATTATTTAGATTAGAAATGAATCAATGTCATTGATTGATAATATGAATTCGAATCATCTGATCTTTAATTTGTTAATTATATATCTCAGTTAAATGTAAATTATATTGATGATATCTTCGAATAAAACTTGTCCATGATTTTATACCACAATTATAAAGTCAATACAACAATCACGCCGATAACGTAGATTTCTTTAAATGTAAATCTTAAAAAAATATTTTTATGCGAAATTTATACTCACCTCTGATATTGAAGGTAAAATAACATTGTCGGTTGGTCCTACGATGTTACTAGGAAATTTGCTGAAAACTACTGGACTTTCCGGTGGCGATACGCCCTGTTCTTCGCAATGTCCGCTATAATTTAAGCCGATGCATGCTAATTTGTCCATTCGCGTAATCGGTGCCAAAAAATTCACGTCTTCCGCCGGAATTATGCTACGTCCTTCGGCGACGATTCTATTCAAACATGATACATTATATCATAAATACATATATACACTTTTTAACATATATACACGTATGTCCAATATAAAAAAAAAAAAAACATTTTTCTTTCGAAGAATAAAGGAAATTAACAATTTGCATACTAATTTATAACATGAAAGCACTCAGAGAAGCTCTCAAGACTCAAAAACAAAAAAGAAAAATCTAAGTATTCTTTTCACGTTCGAAGAGGCATTAGAAATAAGTAAGGCGATAGGTATTGTATTTTGCACTTGCAAACATAGCCATACAGTGTGTATATTTTCAATTGTATGTAATACGAAACATTGTTGTTTGTTTTAAGATCGAAATCTCGTTCGTTACTGAAAGCCAAACAATGTGATAAGGATACAATGATAGCATATGAACGTGATTCGATAAGAGAACTTATATTTTCTCTCCCTCTTTTTTTAAAGTAAAGAAGGAGAGAGAGGGGGAGAGAGGGAGGGAGTATAATTATAGTCATGACAATTAAAAATTACTTTAGATTTCCTTATGAAAATTAGACAAAATGTAATTGTTTTCCAATAAAAAACAAAAAAATGATCAGGAATGTATAATGCAAACTTGATGGGACTTAAATTTCGTGCAATAACCAACCTCTCTACAGCCGCCATTAAATCGATATCGTCTTCCCTGGCGAAACAAAGTTTTTATATGAGAACGATATTTTATATATTTTCGTAGAAAGAAATAAACAAAAAATAAACAATAATAAAGTCATTGAATCGCTAATAATTTTTTTTATATAAAACTCAATGGTCGCTTCTTATCTCGTAACTTATCTCGTATTATAAATTTTTTATTGACCAAATCACGTAAGTATAATTAACTTTATCTTTATTTTTTCTATTTACTTTAAAAATTACTAGAAATTTTCAATGGAAATTTATAATTAAAATTATAATTGTCATTAATCTCGAAATCTTACAAATAATTTTGTTGTAATAAAACAATTTGAATATTAATTATCAGTAAAAGAATAATTAAATAAAATGATTCGTTTTAAATTAGAAAAAAAATAATAAAATTTCATAAATATTTATATAAAATATTCTTATTTTCATTTCATTTTTAAATTTGATAAATATTTTTCGACGATCACTATGCATTATCGTCCATTATCAATTGTCGATAACATTGCTAATAATCGATAGATGAAAGATAAAAAAACAAGGAGAAAAATACAATTACCTTTTAGCACTTTTCACAAGGTCATCTCCACCCTCGAGGAATTTCTTTAACGAATTCGGAATCCTGGAATCAACTGCAGACACAGCTATGATATCTCCACCTTCTTTAAGTTGGACTCCTAAATGTTGAGGACCGCCATTTTTATTCGTGAATTGCACGAATCTATAAAGAGAATTCGAAATCAGAACTTATTTTAATAAGTTCTCTCTCACTCTCTCTTTCTCTCCACGATTGATATTTAAAAATAAATTAAACTGATATTTTAGAAAGGATTTAAAGTGTAAATAATGAAAATAAACAAATCGTACTTATTATCCAAGATATAAAATATTTATGTATATATATATTACAAACTAAATATCGTAATCTCATATTTTTTTATCAATATTTTATAATTAATTATTCTATAATATTTTATTTTTTAAACGATTATAACAATTATTTATAAATTAAAAGATTATCATCTATGTGATAAAATCTATTAAATTTATATTTACTAACCAAAGCTTCATGCGAATAGAATATCAATTATATGAGATACTATTTCTACAGAGGACATACATATTCTTTGTTAAACGTCGACGCATTGATACGTAACTAACCTCAATATTTCAAAACCTGGGGACGTTAAACTCACAGGTGCAATTTGTTTCTCTATACATTCTCTATACATTCATTATTAGAAAAAAAATAAGAATAAAATATTCAATAGATAACGATTTATATCACTTTCTTTATACTTGACTACATGTGAATTTTTTTTAGCAAACACACTTGAGTCAACATTCAATTATGTATTCAAAAATATATAAATTATTATATAAAATAGATGTCATTGATATTTCAAGCTAAAACGAAGCATTTACGAAAAAGTATTATTGATAAACATAAGAAATTGAAAATTACATAATTTTGAAGGACAATCGACCAATTTTGCGAAATAGTTATTACGTCGTTGACAGTTTTCATAACAGTATAGTTAACTACAAAAAAGAAGGAATATGATAATCATATTTATGCAATATCAGCAATTACTTTTCCTGACATTGGATGAAATTATTGTTTTACGTAAATATATCGTAAAATTACCTATAAAGAATCGACGAATAATTGAGAAAAACAAAATAAAAAAAGAGATATAGGAAGAAATATATCTCCAGAAAAATACATCCAAAAAACAATGATCATCCAAATTCTTTCGAAATACATATATATATGTATTTTTAATCTATAATTAAAGATTAAAAAGAATGATTTATGCTGTTAAACTGTTTCACTCTCAAATGTTTTTTTATTTTGCAACTAGAAATACATTCGACATTACAATGTTCAAACGTGTTTTACAAGTAAACTATACGAATGTAACTTTCTAATCTAATCATTTTGTCCTTTTCTTCTTTTTTTTATATATATGTATGTATATATATATACACACGGATTATATACATATATATATATATATATATATACACATACGCACATACTCTACCATTTCACTTTCTCAATATTTAGTTGAATAATTAAATTTCAAATTAATGAAATGAAATTTCATTATATTTTTTCATTACGTTAAAATTGTCTTTTGTTTTTTTTTCTTTTGCTACAATATGTTATAATTCAAATAATATTTCGATCTAGTTTCATCTTCATTTCTGATCACAAAGTGCAAATATTTAATAAGAAAGGTCGAAGGGTTGAAAGATAGGAATGCACGTATATAAATTTTATTTCATAATGAAAACATATTTATGCGAAAGGAAAAGGAAAAAAAAAATTTTCGAAGTGGACATAAATGTTAATCGATTCATTAACATAAGGATAAATATAACAATGAATAGATAAAATAAAAAATACTCTAAAAAAATTGGCAGAATACCAAATGAACCGAACGTATAGAAGACATACGAAAAAAGAAAAGTAAGAAATATAGATAGACAAATAGAGGAAGGTCCAAATATAATCAAATGACCAATGACATCAATTTCAATTTAACCCAAAAGTATATATTTCGCAATTATCATTAAAAAACAAATAGGTTATATTTATGTGTGTGTGCATATGTATATATATATATATATATATATATATATATATATATATATATATATTTCTTTTTCTAATAGTAAATTATAGTTGTTTCCCTTAAGAACCCCTAAAGTAATACGTCCCTGAGACCGGGTGTATTTGACTCACCTCATATTGAGCGCGCTGTTCACAGAGAAGTTCCTAACAGCAGTAATATTTGCGACGAAATGTGTATTGACTTTCGCTTTCTCGCTGCAAGAACTCCTCAAGAAGAGGAAAGTTCTGCCAAGTAATCGGTATCTTCCACGATACGGCATATTCTCGTTTCTATTATCAGAATTTTTTCTTCTATTTTTTTTTGATAAATATCTTTAGCTTATACACCTTAATCAGTGATTAACAAATCTCAAACAAAAACTTTATGATAAACAAAATTACAAAAAGATAGAATAAATGTGATATAAAGAAATCGATACATCCGTTATGAAAGACTGATTGTGACTGAAGAATGCGTAACACTGACTAGTCCCTCTAACGGATATCGAAGGAACTCATTGGTATTGCGATAATGACCTATCTTCTTCATATAATTATTATGTTTTCAAATTATATCCAAAATTTTTTCTTATCTGTTTTGTTTATTCCATCTTTCGAATATACTTTATCATTTGAAGCAAAATAATTTGCTTTAGTATTTTTATTTAAAAAGAAAAAATTCTAGGTTCATACACCTTTTTTCTTTTATTTAGGAACAATCTCGTATAACTTTCTATTCGCAAGATTATTGTTGAATATGTGGATAAATTTTAATATGTTACGTATTACTGATGAACTGTTACATATTATTGATATTAGTATTAAATTATGTGGAAAGATTATCTTTCTCTTAAATCGATTAAATTGTATAAACTATGAGTGACTAATCAAATTTAGGCAAATTCGTATATAGTATTCGTATATAGTAAGAAACAATATAAATTCATAAATTGTGAGATTGGATTTTTGTTACTATCGCCATCTTGTGATATTTTGTAAACTTATTTTTTTTTTTAAATGTTCAACGTCTTTGGGAATTGACAAAAGTCAGTTTTTGCTGACTTTTGTCAATATGAAAATATTTTAATGATTTGCTTTTGATATAATCTCTTTTTTTCTGTAACATATTCTATAATATTTTATAAGATAAATCAGAATTGATTTAATATCCAATAAGTCTAAAATAAATAATTTAATCTAAAGGTTTTTTTCGTGTTATTCTGAATTCTTCTCTTTTGTGATATGGATTGTAAGGATCATCGACATAGAATTTTGGTCGTCTCCAATACTTGGTTACCATTGTATCAAGTAACCAAGACTGTGTACCATTAATGAAAATATGCTGACGTAATCTGCGCTTTCTACCTTCTGTTTTTCTCCACATATGTTTGTCATGTGCAACATATCTTCTTATCCATATACCCCTATGAAAATAAATATCATTAAATGTATGATCACTTAAAACTATATCATATTCATTCTCTGTATGGCATTAATATTATATCTACAAGATATATATTCTTTAGACTTAAAGCTTAACAGTTTTACCAATTTAGCCTATAAAATCTTTTGATAACTGTTTTAACAGTCTTCCTCTTTCCTTTCTTCAAAGAAAACTTTGTTAAGGTCCTTTTTGGAGTAATTAATGTATCTTGCACAGAGATAATATTTCCATGTGGCATTACTGCACTGTAAAAATTATAATTTTAAAATGTAAAATATCTCATGTACAATTCTAAATATAAAAGATGGCTATCATGTACCTATCAATCGATGATTTCTCTTTTACTCTATTTATATTAAACCATGTCTGCGTATATAAAAAAGAGGAGGATCTATTTTGGGTAATATTTGTAATAAGTTTCGGATATTCTTTGAGTAGAAGAGTACCAACATTTCCTACAGTCGCATGTGACACGATGCCTGAAATATAAAAAATGAATAGTAAATTATTAACGATTACAAAATAAGATTTACATCAAAATTACGAGTAAAGTGAGACATTCGAATGAAATTCAAAAATAGAAGAAAAAAAATAAATACACGATAAGACGAAACAGATAAACTACGAGTGGACTGTTCCTTCTGTTAAGAATGTTATGTGATCGTTCCGCTCCATTATAAAATCTAACCTAAAAGTATTCCGAAATAATATTTTCAAAGAGGCAATTTAGAAAAGGACAGAGGTGTTTGAAATTATGCGTAAGAACGAGAACGTATGACAAATAGTCGTAATGAGAGAAAATATTATCGATATAGAAATATCCTTAATAAAGCGTACCTCGAACTGCAGCGCTAATAACGCGCAACATTCTTCTTTCGCGTAGTTCCGTTCAGTGGCCAGCTGTTTTGTACCATCGTTCCCTCTTTTCCTTCGGCTGCCTGACCGGCCAACCCGAAAAAGATGTTTCGAATTGGACTCAAATTTCGTGCACGGTCTAAATGGGGTACGTAAAGTGGTAGTGCTATAAGAAAAATAGTCTTCTGTCATACGATTTCTTTATTTGACATTACTTAGAAAAGAATTCTCTTTTTGTGGTTAAAAACAGGACAGAGACAAAAAGAGAGAAAGGGAGAGAGGTAAAGAAAGAGAATGAGAGAGAAAGAGAATGATTGGAAAACAACATTTTCTTAGTCATTGATCTTTTATTTAAATTTTTCTTATTTCTCTATCAAATTCGTTTGCTTTTTTGAGGATTGGAAGGATGCGTATTCTTTGCACATTACTTGGAAATTATGAATGAAGACAATTACACGAGTTGTCAGTGATTATTGTAACGAATAAGATCAAGGTTGTGTACCTCGTGTGACAAGATGGCTTAAAATTAGGAATCTTATATAATTCTGGGAACATTGACTTGACATACGCTTGACCTTTTAGGTAAAAAAACACGGTTACTCTAGACTGTATCTAACTGCCAGGTACTACGAAACGCGTGCTCGTGTCAAGTGTGAACCGGAGGGAAAGTAAGAAAAAATTCTGTTATGACAAGTTTAAATAAGTTTGATTAAAATCTATCAAAAGATTTTATCTATGATTCTTTATATGTATAGCGTTTATGATTTGAAATTCTCTTACAAATTTTTCTTACATTTTATTTTATCATATGGAAGTTATTTTCTTAATTATTAATTCATTTAATATGTAGAACATATCGTATAGACAGGTAAGGTTATGTTTAAATAGATTACCATTCGTAGGTACAAAGTTTAATATGATAATTGTGATAACTTTTCAAAGCAAGTTCATATCAGAGTATATAAGCATAAAAAACAAATAAAATATGTATTTCACTAATATATAATAGAAGAACATGTTATAATGTTATAGCTTTTTTTTAGGTTTTGCAAGGATGTTAAACTTACGTCCAGACTTTCTGGACATAAGTATTCAACCGATTCCAAGAGAAGGTATTTAAATTTATGAATGCTGAAGTTAAACCTTATAGATAGGTTATATCTGTATGATTGTATAGTAAATGTTATATCAATGATTAATGAGAAGATGCATGGCAGAAATATGATTTTTATTTGATTTTGATTTGATATGTATTTTTATTCAGTTACAAAATAAAATTTATACATCTGTTTTTGATGGAAGCGAGAAGAGCAGAAGTTCCGGTACATTGGTAGCTTTAGGAGCCTTAACTATTGGGACCATAGGTGTATTGGCTTTTGCAAAAACTAATCCAGACTTTCGAGCGACATTAGAAGGATGGATACCAGGAACGGATAAAACAATACGAATCATCTTTCAGGAAGACTCTAATTATTTAGAGTTAATCCTTACACGTTTAGATGCTCTGAAGGAGAAGTAAGTTAGGAAAAGTTTTCCTTAGATATAATTTAATAATTGTCAAACAATATTAACGTTTATGTATTTTTTCTAGAATATCAAATATAACTTCCATTTTCTACAAGGGTACATCGGAAAAAGAAGAATCAGGTCAGGTTAATCGAAAATTATTAGATTGCACGAAGTTTGAAGATTATAAACGTGAGCTTAGAACCTTATCCGTAACAAATTAATTTACAATCGATCTTTCCCATTTTCCCTTCCTGCGTTATCATATAAAGCATTTATAATTATACAAAAATTAATAAGCTCTTTATATCTTAAAGTTTACTTACTAACATTTAACAAGTTCATGTGTATACTATAGCTCCAAAATCAGCTTTTGTAGAACTGATAAACAAGAAGGAATCATCTACTAAAGAACCTTATGCTGAAATTCGAGTAAGCAAAGAAACTAAAGAAAATCAAGAAGAAATTCAAGGCGGTATGCTTTTATTTATTTATTTTTTTTTATTATTTAGATTATAATATTTAATTCATAATCATACTTTATCGTAAACTTGTAACAATTAATTGATATGTACTTATTATATTAATTAAATAATTTATGTATTACACAGTTACTGAAAAGCCAGCATCTAAAGAAATACCAAAAGAATTAATGCCGGAAAATCTCGTCGAGTTGGAAACATTTTGTGGCCAAACTGCGGCTAAAGCTATTGCTGCTTATAAGACAGCAATATGTGCATTACAGGATTACAATCGTGATGTAATTAAAGTAGTAGAAAGTGTCGATACATCGGTACCCTCTAGCATTTGGAAGAGGTATACTTTTAAATTGCACAAAATATGGTTTTATAAATAATAGAATTACTTTTTTAACCAATACAATTTATTATAGATTAAAAGAAGCCACGGAAAAAAGAGAAGAAGCATTGCGTGAAGCAGAGGAACATGCTACTAAAGTCTTAGATTCGCTCAAGCAAATGTATTATTTGATCGATGAGCCCAAATTTGATGCACCAGCTCATGTGAAAACTGCGGCAAGGAGAAATATCAAAAAAGTGTTGGATGATCTTGACGATGTCAAACAGAAATTCGAAGATGAGTTGGAACATGGAAATATACTGAACGTTATTGGAAACAAGTGAGAGCGGCTCGAGAGAAATTTGAGGAGAATTAACATTTTATTCCCTAGTATAAATATTCCAAGAAAGAAATTTTCCGTCAAGGAGGATGCATTGATCTTTTCGTTTACACATGTACAATACAGTGATTTATCTTCAAAAGAAATTAGCAACAACTACAGGTAAATATCAAATGATATGGATAGTTATGAATGGAAATAAATATCTGATTAGTATTATTAGAATTATTTTTACGAAAATTAACGTACCAGTGTATTTTCTATTACAGACAATTCATACTGCCAAAGTAAAAGCTTGCCTAAAAGCATCAAAGGAAGATGTACGGATGAGAAATTAAATGAATTAGTATGCCTAGAAATTGAAAGAGAAAAACGTATTCTCGAGGAAAGAATTCGTAAGAAGGTAGTTTCTTTTTTCATTATATTAATCTATCTTAAGAATAATAAAAAATTTCAAAGGATGTTGATATTGATCGTTAAACACTGATGCTGTTGTGATCTTTGATCAAATATTTATAACACGAACCCAGTTTATGCTAATTATCCTATGATCGATATCATAACATTATCGAGAGTATTTGATGGAAGTTTATCATATTTTAATAGTGTAGGTGTAGATATTATCATAAGCGAAGATTAATAACATTGGAAACTCATAATATGTAACGCGTTATAAAGATATTACCTGTGTCTCTCGATTCTATATGGTTATGTGTATATATGAGTACATATATATATATATTCATTGACTCAAAAAACGTAAAGAGGAGTTGGAAAAATGTTGAGAGGAGGATGGTAGTGCTTCAAGAGAGAGAGAAAGAGAGAGAGAGAGAGAGAGAGAGAGAGAGAGAGAGAGAGAGAGAGAGAGAGCGAGAGCCTACTATTCCCTTCGGGCTTTTTATCTATTTCCATTTGGAACATGGCCAATATTTCGGCAGCAGGAGGCAATATTATCTCTTTAGACTAGTCTCGTGGTATATCCGTACTGTCTATACGGATAGTTTAGGCGAGATATCCCTTTCGAGAGAATCACTATGACTTACTGTTGTCCATTCGTTCCATACTCTGCATCCGTACTATGCAATGCATTCTTGTGTGTGAGAAGAGATATAAATCTCTTCGAGGTCCGATTGACGAACTATCTCCCATTTTCTCTCTTTCTCTCTCTCTCCTTTTCTCTCTCTCTCTCTCTCTCTCTCTCTCTCTCTCTCCTCTCTCCTCTCTTTTGTTTTTAACCATAGCTAGTAGGGCTCGTCGGATATTCTTCTATTCAAAGGGATTTTCTTCCCTTTCTTTGCTCTTTTTTTTCTCATATCTATTTTTTCTAACCATTTGAGAGTAACAATGCTTTTAGGTTATTTTTCTTGCGTCAGATTTCTCGCCAATTGTGTATTTTTCACTTAGAATGCTTGTTCAATTTTTTAAAGGAAGATATGATGTGTACTTCCTACTTTACGAATTTGTATTTTTAGCTTCTTGTTTAAAAGAAGTAACTTCTTGGTATACTTTTTGTTTGAAGGGTATTTTCACTCGATTTCTTATCCTCTTTTTTTTTTTTTTTTTTTTTTTTTTCTTTCTTTCTTTCTTTTTTTTTTTTTTTTTTAAGAGAAAATTCAATCAAAGGGAAAAAAAAGTCGGATGGTTCGTTAAACACAGTAAATAAATAAATGTGACAATATTTTTCTGTTGGAAAAACGATCGGTCTACATTTTTCGGATAATCGATTCGATGTCCGACTCAGCGTACTTTATTTGTGAGCGAAAAGGTCTGACGTCAAATCCCTTGGCTATGTTTCGAAAATTTATGCGCTGACGTGGCACAAGAGGGTCGACGAAATTATCTAAGAGTCGGAAAACTGTAAAACAAAGAAAAAGTAGAAGAAGAAGAAAAAGAAAATGGTAAAAAAGATAGAAAAAGAAGAAATAAAGAATCGTTATTCCACGCCGCTTCGGATTGACTCTGAAAACTCGAAAGTTTCTTATCCGGGCCAAGCCTTTCCAACTTTTTAATGCAAGCTTGATCTCGTCCGATGGTTACACGTTTAGGTTTTTTTAAAAATATAGAAAATACTCCGATCGATCGACTCGATAAACGACAAATCGTCTTAACGTGCATTTGCTTACTTATACGTTTATTTGGAGAAACAGTATTTTTGTTTTTTAACGGCGGATATATGATGGTTATACTTAAGATATTGACGAAAAAAAATAACAAGTTTCATTTTAATCTTTGAAGTAATTTTGACCTACAACGAAGTAAGTTTCGATTATCTTCAAATAAGTTTAATGACTAACATGAAATTGTTGGATTATTATTATGTGAATGTTGACGATCTTGCATAAAAATAGGTAACGCTCATATTTCATCGATAATTATGGTCATGGATGTTGACTATAAGAAATACTTTTCTAAGCCCCTGTACGTACATGCTTTGTTATATGCTTCTATGAAAGGGTTGTCTATCGTAAGGAGCATAAAGTTTCTTGCTTTATCACGAACATAATTATCGACGAGTTATAAAATGTTGTTCATTTTTATTAAAAAATTATCAACATTGCTATTAATTTCTTTCTCACTTAGAATTAATAGCAAAAGTACGTTTCTGATTGAAACATTTAATAATAATATATTTCTAATTTTTTTGTTCTTTTTTTTTTTGATTTTTCGAACGATTTTTGTGCTTTATAACTTTGTTTTCGAGACGTAAACAATTGTTATTCGATACGGAAAAGAGCAACGTAGATTTGTCTTGCGGCAAGAATTCGTTTCGAACTTTGTCCCCAAGCGAAACAAAAACGAAATTTTTCGAGTGAACGAAAAACGATTTCGTTGATACTATTGTACAATTTCTGATATTCGTGATAGACCATGGTATACTGTGTATCTAAACGATGTGTTTCAACTTTCGATCATCTTATTAAACTTTACCAATCAAATCGATATGGGAAGAAGGAAAAATCGAGAAACTTCTTTGTATTTTATCGTATACTTTTTCATGTATCTTCGAAAACATTTAGAAAAGTTATTCGGTTTTCGAGGATATGCAAAAAGGATAATGGATGATATCAATGGTGATATCATCATTGACATCGTTCGATGATACTATCTTCCAATATCGAATGGCATTCGCTCGAATGGCAGACCATTTTGTGGAAAATCGATCGTTTAACGATCGACATCTTGAAAAATTACGATATTCGAGTACGCGCCGGAACTTCGTTCTCGTGAAATCCAATATCCACAGAACCGATACGGTTGATGAAACATCTCGAAATAGTTCTATTCTCTAGGAATGAAATCGCTAAAAGAAAAGGAAACGTAAATCGCCCTACCGCAAGGCGAACCACTTTAACGATCAATCGAAACAGAAGTAATATGTTCGTCAAATCATATTTTCACATATTTTTGGTCTAACAATTTACGAGTTTTCGAACATATCGTATATAGTTATTTATTATGTTGCTATAAAACGAAAAATAATTATACTGTGATAGATAGTGAACCTTTTTCCATGACATTTTTAATAAATTCTTTTGTCAAAAAATATCCATACTATATAATGCAGTATTAAACTTTTTATGTCATTAGTTTCCAACTTATCGAATACCAAGATATATGAATAATTACAAATGGAACGAAATAATTAATATCTTCAATCTTCTGACCTATTCAACCTTCGATAATGATTCTCTTGTGATATTTATATAATTTTATATACATACATATATATTAACAAGTCCTATTTTTGCCCTTAATTTTACCTAAAATGAATCATATTAATAATTTCTCTCTCTCTCTCTCTCTCTCTCTCTCTCTCTCTCTCTCTCTCTCTTTCTCTCTTTCTCTCTGGTAAGAGAGACAGTACGGAAGTACAATGAACAGTAGAAATGAGAAGATAGTACG
Organism: Vespa velutina; assembly: GCF_912470025.1. Lineage (NCBI taxonomy): Eukaryota > Metazoa > Arthropoda > Insecta > Hymenoptera > Vespidae > Vespa > Vespa velutina. The sequence goes on from NC_062196.1 coordinate 498,641, forward strand.
GAGTAGATAAAGGTCAGCGATCTTAAATATTGAAGGAGTCCGAGAATTGCATGTATCGGGAAATATTTAAGATTGCGCCTTCCAGTGCCCGTTAGAGTATATAATGGTTATAAATTGTCACGTTAAAATTTCAAAAGAAGTCTTGGCATGCGCTTTCGTGTTCGCTTGTCCGCAGGGATTTAGGATGAAACATAACGTTGGTATAGTATATAGTAGATGTTCGATGAGAGAGACAGAATCGTTAAATCATTCGATGGATCGACGGCTACGGAAAGCCGCGAATCTTCTCTTTATCTCTCTCTCTCTCTCTCTCTTTCTCGCACACTCTCTCTCTCACACACACTCTCTCTCTCTTTTTTTATCTATCTATCTATCCATCTCTGTCTTGCTTGGAGCATTGTTCACTTGGCTACACACAACGGCTTGTCGGATCAGTGGTGCGTTAATTATTGACACAGCGTCTCTTCACATAGAGGCGAAGTGCCAGTGGCTCTCGCACGCTAGTCCTGGATTCAGGAACAAGGATTCGTAGGCGTTGAGCATACAAAATACGTCAGGCAGAAGACGACATGCCCTGAGAGAGAATTCAAGAGAGTCGGAGATCGTGAAAATAGGCAGTAACATGTATGTGTATATAAGAGAGAATAAGGGAGAGAGTAAGAGAGAGTGGGGAGACAGATCAAACCTTCGAGACTTGGGTCACTTCCCAATCAGGGCGACTTGAACTAAACCTTAAGTGCGGGTAATTAATCAAAGTCTCATTACGCTTCGACACTTGACTGACATACTGTCCTTTATATACGTATGTACGTACATACGTGTGTATGTGTATGTGTGTGTGTGTGTGTGTGTGTGTGTGTGTGTGTATTTGAAGATTCTCCTTTCGTAGATTGTCTTTCCGTGTCTTTCGAAAGAAATCCTTAAAAGCAATATTTGCTTCCATGTTTATCACAGACATTTGAACTTAAGTATATCGATACTTGTTATATTATATCATTTTTATCGGTCGAGCTAATCCTAAAATTTCACTTTAAAAAATGTCTGATTTTAACGGTCCGATCAACAACATCTGTTCTTTTTTAGCTATTGGAGGAACAGCAAAAATTCGACGAGGAGCTAAGACGACAGCTAAAGTTACACTCACAGATTCATGCGGATCATTTGAAAGAAGCTCTTTTGGTTAAAGAGAAGGAAATGACCAGAGCGATGGAACGTGCTCTCAGCGAACAGTCTGAAGAAGAATCGATGAAGTACAAGGCTCAGCAAGCTCCGATCGTTGGCAGGTTACGTGGTTTGGAAGCTGCCCTTAAAGGTGAGAACTTTCATGATATATTTTCTTTCGAATTGGATAATCCTCTTTTCTTATTTACTCGACATAAGCTACTGTTATTTATTGACATCTTCCGAAGATGTAGTGATTAACCTTATAAAAGAAGAAAAGAGTAAAAGGAAAAACCATTTTCGATATAATACCAATAATATTGTAACTGATATTGCTTTTAATCGTTATCATCTATCCAATTATATCATGTTCATATATCATTCCGCTACACACACAACAATATTTTCACGTACATACATATTTCGATATTATTCTCTTGATGTCCGTGTAGTGATGTCATCGAATATCAAAATTGGTCTCATAGACATACGATTCGTCTACGGAATTACGTAACATGTATCGAATACGAGAGTGCACTTTGTCAACGATAATTTCGTAAATGGATAGCTCTGAAGAGTGATGGAGAGGGGGAGAGGGGAAGAGAAAGATAATGTTTACCGATAGTCAAAGTGAATTTTTATTTACATGGTTTTATTTTTATAATATATTCATACAAAATTTCACTTGGTTCCATCGTTTAATCGTTCTTATAAAATTTGATTAATCTCCTTTAATCCATACGGGAAAGTTTATTGAAAAAGACCAAAAAACAAAAAAGAAAGAAAAAATGAATTATCTATGTGAATGAGAAAAACAGATATAAAAAAGGGATGAGAAGGAGAGGATAGAAAAGAAGGATCGAATTGGGAACGCTTGTCCGATAAAACTCGGCGAAAACTCGCTTGCACGTCGTCATCCGACGAAGCTTGAAAGCTTCTCTCTAATCCACTATCCTTGGTGGTAAGTAAATGTCCGAAAGGGAATATCCTTTTGTCCGTATGCAATGAGTAAAATCTACGTGCTGAATTGGGAAACAAGGACGACGTGATGCTTTTTCCTTTGTCGCGTTTTTCCATTATATCCTATCGTGGCGCTTAATTACAACGACAAAAAGGCGCCGTAAGTATTGTAACGTGTGACATTGGCGTCAAGAGAAAAAAGGAGAAACAGAAAAACAGAGATAGAATAATTCGACCGCATTCTCTTTCTCTTTCTCTCTCTTTTGGCTCCCTCTCTCTCTCTTTCTCTCTTTCTCTCTCGTTCTGATGTCACGCTTTTTCAGCTTCTTCCTAGCATCTTTCGTTTCCCGTTTGTCTTGTTAGTTTCATTAGCTCGGGATCGCCCAATCGAAGCTTAAATAATACGGATTAGCTTAAGTCGGGCTCAATAACAGCGTCGACAATTTTGCCGGCAATGACTTTATCACCTTCGACCTGTTAGAGAAGATTAAAGCTCATAATCGTAGATGATAGTTTTGAGGTGAACATTGTGTCTATTTTTCTTCAGAATTTTTTTACGAATTTCCCTTCCTCTCCTTGATATTCATCTTTTCTTTTCTATTATTTCATTTCATTCCTTATAATTTCCTTGTATTTTTTTATTTTATCTCAAATTCGAGTAACAAATTAACGCAGAAATACGAGATTTATTTGTTACTGTAGTTATTATTCGTAGAAACAAACGCTCGATTTAATCGCGATTACGTTCGATCGTTCTTCATCATAAACTTAACTTTCCCAGCTACCGCCTTTTCTTCCTCCTCCTCCTTTTACTACTATTATCATATCCGGCTGTGGCTACGATGGCGGAAGGAAATGTTGAAATACCTTAGTGGCTGATTAAATGGCGAGATAAACGTAGACGAAGATTTACGAGCAAGTTAATCATCATTTTTTTTTTTTTCTTTTTTTTTTCTTTTCTGCTTTTTTTTGTGAGCAAGCACCATTACCATTTCACCATTACCAATCTTTTCATCTTTTCCCTTCTAGCCGAAAAAACAGCTCGTAATGGGAATTATTCTCTGGTGTAATTATCTGCTCGGCTTGCGTCATACGTTTTAGAAAACTTCATTTTATATTACATAGTTCGTCTAAAATAAGATTTGCAATTGTAAAAACTATGTTCATGATTTTTTATCTCGATTTTCGTCTTTCTTTCTCTTTCTCTCACTTTTTCTGTTTATATAAATCAAAGAGAGAGAGAGAGAGAATGAGAGAAAGAAAGAAAGAGAGAGAGATTCATGCATCGTATTTATTTTATCTAGGTTTAATCTTCTTTCACTTTTTCTTCTCATCGATGCGAATGTTTTTCTTATCCTCATTCCCACATAGTCATATTATCACTATCTTTCTTTCTGAATGAATGCTGAACGGAAGATAATAAAAAGGACAGAAAAAAAAGAACCAAAGAGAAAACAAAAAAGAAAGAAATGACTAGTTATCGGAGAAAGAAACATACAACGTACTCAAGATATAATAATATTTAAGCTCACAGCTAGATGTTTTTATTTAATTTGAAGAATGGCCTCACTTTATTTAACGATTGAAAAAGATGTTTGCGCAAACGAGGTCGTGGCTAGAAGTTAGTTAAGTACAGATCTCCGGATTCCTTCGGGAAAAGAGTGTGGATAGTAAAAGAGAAGAAGAAAGGTAAGTGTACATCTAAGAGAATAAGTAGAGGAGAACGACGTTGATAACGAAAAGAGAATTGACCGAGATAACAAATTTTTTTTTATTCTTCTTGCGAAAGATACTTCAATATGAGAGAAAATAGTAAATGAAGAGAGAGAGAGAGAGAGAGAGAGGGAGAGAGAGAGAGAGAGGGAGAGAGAAAGAGAGAGAGAGAGAGAGAGAGAGAGAGAGAGATTTTGATAAATAAAACTGAGAGACAGAACTTTGTTTCACTTCACAAGAACGACATCACATATTTTATGCCATTTTTGTTACCAGTAGTTAAGATTAGAATTATAATAAATTGATGAACTCCTATCATGATAGGAAAATAAAGAAATTTCGCATATTTTCAACAAAAATCAATTGTATAACGAACTTAGTGTTAAAATTATTTCGAATAATAATTTTAAATGATTTATGATATGTGTAGAATGTTTATCAAGATATTTCGATTGACTTTTCGATATCTATTGGAAATATTTGAAATCGCTTGACTAATGCCCGATAGCTACTACTTCGTCGTTCATCGATGGAACGTGACGTGGCCATTGACGCGAATTATTCCGAAATCATTACAGGTTTTAATGATCTTCGATTCATCATTTCCGTTCATGTTTTGACGAATAACGACGATTAATGAGAGATATGAAATTGTAAATGAGTTAACATTCACCAGAAAGAAAAATAGAAGGTAGTAAAATTAATGGTGTAACTTGGAGTTGTTTAAATCCCCTATTAACGAGATATATATATACACACATCAGGTTAACTCGTAAATGAGTGTTGGGGTTCTCTGGACGTAATGATAAAAACGTAAGCAATATATTCGCAAAGAGACGATATACGTAATAGTGGCACCCAGGGGTGGTCTTACCAAATAGCAAGCTCCAAATTTATAGTTCCCTCGATAGTTTGAACCAGATAAAGGGACAAAGGCGAACGCGGAGGAACACGAATAGAACGAAATAGATAGATATATAGAGATACATAAAGAGAGAAAGAGAGAGAGAGAGAGAGAGAGAGAGAGAGAGAGAGAGAGAGAGAGAGAGAGAAGGAAAAAAAGAGAAAGGAGTGATAAAGCAGCACAAATCGTCGATTCACGATTTTACAAGCCCGACGACGAAAAGCTAATATATACAGCGCGCGTTGTCAATTATAACTCGAGTTATTTATTTTTCTAAAGTGTTGTTGAGATGGAAACATGGAAACATGGTGAAATTATTTTCTTGCTTTTACAATGTTGTGAAGGGAGCTGAAAAATGGCCAAAATTAAATTGATAGATTTCTTTTCTTTCTCTTTTTCTCTTTATATCCAAAAATAACAATAACAATGGTGACAGTAAGAAAGTAGGGTGCTGGTTTAGCAATTGTGATCAACGAAATATGTTATCGAACAAAGCTGCTGTCTTCTCTCTCTCTCTCTCTCTCTCTCTCTCTCTCTCTCTCTCTCTCTCTCTTTCTCTTGTGTTAGTGACAGGTTTCTGGAATTACGGGTCAATGATGACAATGAAAGCGGCAGCCTAGTGGAAAACTCAAGAAAACCAAGCGAGAAATATTCGAGTAAAAAGAATAACCAGTTGGTACTGAACTACTGATTGAATAAATAACGGAATCATGAGAAATCATACTTTTTGTCAAATGAATTAGTTTTTTGAAAAAGTTTCTTTCCCTTTAATAATAAATCTATTATCCTATTATAAATCGTTTAGTTACTCAAAAAGTGTGTTGTAATTTTTGTTTGAAAGTTTCCATCGCTCATCAAAAATACGGTAACAATATGAGTAAGTTAGAGATAATTTGTCTTGGGGCAAAAACGAGTTTATCACTTCATTTTCAATGCTCCTCGAAAACTTAACGAATTGGAAAGCAGTTTGTCGCGGAGACAACCGTATAAGTAACTCACTGTCGGTGTGTTAGTGAAAGATCGCGATATTGTGGCGCAGATTTGATCGTTCCACCTTCGATTCTTGGCTGAAAGTTTTCGAATATTCGGATAATTCTCTTGGAACTTGTGGCAAAGTTTATTACATACCCTAGCAGTACGTAAGATCACGTTGACAAGTCCTCTCTTGGGGATATGAAATTCTTGTCCTTAGCAGCTTTTCTCCCCTTCTCTCTCTCTCTCTCTCTCTCTCTCTCTTTCTCTCTCTCTCTCTCTCATTCTTTCTCTTTTCACCTTCCTCTTTGTACTTTCTTGACGTTTTGGATTGACTCAAAGTGAAAAAATCGAAAGAAGTTGATTAAGAGTACCTCGGTTTACGGATTTCGAGGATCATTTGGATTTATTTGCTTGTCAAATTTCGTTTACGTTGTTTCGTCTACGTCTCTCTCTCTCTCTCTCTTTCTCTCTCTCTCTCTCTCTCTTTCTCTTTCTCTCTCTCTCTCTCTCTCTCTTTCTCTTTCTCTCTCTCTCTCTCTCTTTCTCTTTCTCTCTCTCTCTCTCTCTTTTTCTCGTTTTTTCATCGAGTTTATGTCATCTTTTTTAGTTTTAAGACTCTCTCCCTCGTAAGTACTTAAAAACTCTTAACAAGATTTATGCGCAGCCGATACCGCGAAAAAAGAAAAAAAGAGCAACCGGCATTCTGGGATTGTAGATCGACTTGTAAATATTACTGATGTCCATAAGTATCGTGAAAGAGAGAAAGAGAGAGATATATACCTGTATAAAAAGAATTACGATGGGAAATTGGTAGAAACTCCGAGTATTCTCTCGTTATTCTTTACCACTAGCGGCGTCACTTGCTTTCGAGCTGTTTCTTTATGATTTATGACTTCGTAAATTTTTAATGAATCACGTTTCTATGCCGAAGGTCGCCGCAATGTGCACCCGTGTCATTGGCATTTTCGAGTACGCTTCGTAACAGTATATATCATTTATCGATGCCCATCGACGGCACTCGTTATAATTTCGAGTGTCGGTGTCGTGTAGACCATTCTCGATAACTAGTAATGGTACTTCATTCGTCAGACTAGCTTATAACTTACCGATCAGCAAAACTTGTGTTTAGAAGCCATTTTATTCGTCTTCAGAAATTTTTAAAGTATCTGAAAAAATTATATTTTATCGGTATATCTAATATTTGTCCCATATTATATGCATTATTATCATAATTAATTGCAAAAGCAATAATACGATTTCTTTATGTCGATTTTTTTAAGTAAGATGAGAAAACTTTTTTTTTTCAATCTATTTCATATTTTTCTTTGTTTATTCTTTTTTCCATATTCTTGTCCCATAATTTTTATTCTTAATGTCGATATACGACAGTCCACATAAAGTACTTTGGAGAATTCACTATTCAGAAATAGACATGAACTCGGTTTATCTGCGGAAGGAAACTCATTTAATTTTTTTCTTTCGATCGTGGAAATTCTCTGGGTGAATTTTTTGTCTACTTCTCAAGAGATACCGATCATTCCATCGGAGATCACGGGAGAAAAGCTAAGTTGGTCCATCGAAGTTTCGTGAAGTACGATACCCTTTCGGAAAGAAAAAGAATGAAAAATAAAAAGAAAGGAAAGAGAGATATCTAGAGAGAAAGAGAGACAGAGAGAGGGAGAGAGAGAGAGAGAGAGAGAGAGAGAGAGAAAGAGAGAGAGAGGAGTGAGAAAGAGAGAGATAGAGACAAACGTATCGTTTATTGCAGTAGGTGAGTGTAGACTAAACCGTACAAAAAGAACGTAACTGTTGGATTTTTTGGAGATACTCTTTATCCGATTACATTTCCTCTTTCGATAGTATTACTTCCTTTCATTTCTTCTCCAATGAACTTTCCGTAGAATTTAAATAATCTTTTCTATTTCCCTTGATCTATTTATCTATCCATCTATCTCTATTTTAATCGAATTTCATTTGTAGAAATGAAAATCGAATAATAGCATATTAAAATTAATTCGTAGTGATGCATGATTTATGAATTCATATAGTATATATATGAATTTGTGCTGTTATCAAATACATGGATGTATTACCGCAATATGCCCAATTTATCATATATCTCTTGATATATTTTTGGTTTATCATTTATCTCTGTTAAATGATATAATAATGTAAGATAATTTCAGATGAGGCAACTGTAAGATCAATTTAATTTTGTTATTAAATTTTCAATGATTGAATAAACAACATATTAATGAGATGTTTTTCTTGTTTCTTCTGTTACATCAAAGGGAAATAATTACCATTTCAATTTGTCCATCAATAGATATATTTGCAACAGTGGACTAAAATTGGTGTATTAATTTGTGTATAAATCTCTCCAATTAATCATTAAGCATAAATTTAGTCTAGATCAATCATAGGGCTTAAAAGTTAACAAAAACAAACAAAGAGACAATCATTCTATTCCATCTGTGTGTGTATGTATAAATTATATAACGTTAACTTGAAAACAAATTTATACGAATGATTCCATTTGATCGCAGATCAACGATTTTATTTGATCGCAACTCAACGAATATCGTCGCTGTTGCTTGACGCGCAAATAATACTTTGGTTTCGATCTCCAATCAAAAAAAGCACAGCGAAGCGGGAGATTTGGATCCGCGTGAATTTTAGAGATACGAAAGTGCGAGCGTATTTTTATTTGACGTTAGCCGGTACATACTCCCATTGTGCCGAAATTTTGCTGAAACGGGCAACTTTATATACGAGAGGTACATATATATATATATATGTACATATATATATATATATACATATATATATACATATATATACATATATATACATATATATATAGATCAGCGGCTCATGCTAGGTATGCTGTTTTGTAGATAAACTGTATATGTATCGATGCTATCTATACGTATATAAAACATATATATATATACCTCGGTAAAATTTTTATTCAAACTTTTCAAAACAGATTTAATTTCTCGTTGATATTCGCTTTCGTTAAATTCATCGTTCGATCGATTTAATCAGTTATTAGTTTGATAGATATAAATGATTTATAAGAATATAAAATTTTTATATTACGTTCTCTCCCTCTCTCCCCTCTCTCTATCTCTCTCTCTCATTCTTTCTTTTATGATATATTTTTTTATTCATTTCTATTTTTCATATTTTTACTCTGTTTTTTCTGTCTTATTACATTAATTATTCGATAATGTAATTACGTACTGTTTTTAATTAGTTTAAAATTAATCTGTTCATTCATTCTTCCTTCTTTCCTTACCATAGAAATAGATACGATAAATGCAAAAAATAGATGCAAAAATTAAAATCATTGTACTGAAATCACGCTTCTCTAATTTTTTATCAAATTTCTCTACGTTCTTTCGCACAGAGTGACGCCGCGCCGTCCAGAGTTTTTATTCGTCGTGGATAGTACGTGACACTCGTCACCGTCGGAATTTTTACAGTCGTTTGGATAAATCGTCGCGACGAGGATAATGGCTGATCCGCTTGAAAACGAGGGAAAATCAAACACTACTCTGGCGATGCCTACGCGCCCCGATTGATTGGCCCATATCGAAGGAATTGTCGCTCTCCTCTTTTTAACGATCACTAACCCTTCTCTCTCTCCCTCTCTCTCTCTCTCTTTCCCCTCTCTATCTCTCTTTTTTTCTGTGATAATTCGCATGTGCTTTTGTTCTATCTCAGCAAATGGACAGTGACTATAATTTTTTGTTTCTTTATTCTTATCGTTCGTTCATTTGATTTTTCATCGAGACCGTTCTCGTGAGATTAGACCTTTAAATTGAACGAAAAAATCCTTTTTTTATTTACGAGGAAAAATTATACGGTTTATATCGTATACATGACTTAAATCGAATAGTAAAACTGTAATGAATATATATATATATATATATATATATATATATATATAATATTACACTTATCCTATTTATTTATAAATATGTATAGATATATATGTATGTGTAAATGATATTAATAAATATTCGTATGTAATAATCTTTATATACTAATGGATAGACTTGTCAGATTGACAACGCGTTGAGATCTCTTTAGGAAGAACGTAACATAAAATGCTCTTAGATTTGATACAAAACTCGTTTTTTTTCTCTCTCTTACTTTTCTTTAGAACCGTTGATGGAGATGGGATTTCGTCGTCTTGAGAAAGAAGGGTAAAACGGACGGAAGCTTTTAGTAGGATATCCGTTTACACGATAATGTCCGTTTCTTCGTTTCCATCTTTCGTCCAATATGTCAAACAAATATGACTGCTTCTACTTTTTTCTTTAGTACACAATGTTACGATAAAATTGAGATGAAATACATATATAGTTGAGATAGATATACATATATATTTTTTATATATATATAGTTAGAGAATACTACGTGACTCACGGAAGAGATTGATAGCTTTATATATGTAACATAAGCACATATTTGTTATTACAAGTAAACAAGTATCTAAAAATAAAAAAGTAATATAGTTATCGATACATTCAAAAATCCAGATACAGTTTCTCTCAATCCTTTTTTAAAAAATGATATTTTACTTAAGCGTTGATACGAATATACTCGTATTTTTTCTTTTCTTTTTTTTTTTTCTTGTTTTAATATCTATGTATTTGTATACGTGTATGTTGAAACTTGATACACGTTAACAAGTAGGGACGAAAAGGGATATTTATTGGACGTCATGTCATTTCACCACTTAACATCCCATTTCGAAATTTTTCCACTCACCTCTCTTAGTTTCTGTCCTCGATACTTTTTCCTTTCTATTCCTACAAATCGATCTTTCAGATATTCTCAATCGTACAAACTTGTTTCCAATCGATAAACATTAATAAATAAACTCATGCGATCTAATTTCTAATCGAACCGAAAAAAAGAAAACGAAAAGAGAAAGAAATAGAAGAGTGACAAAGCTTGGTTATTTTATTTTCCAAAAATCTTTATCGTAAAATTTCAAATTCCGATTGAGACAAATTTCGTTCGAATTCTTTTTGGAGCAATCGTTTATTTCGCGAGCGTTTAAGTGTTTTTTCGTTGCTACCACTACAGCGACTGAAAGAGAAAGAGAGGGAGAGAGAGAGAGAGTAGGTGGAAAAAGGGAATAAATAGATTGTATGTCGAAGGGGGAAATCGATTTACGTTTGGGGTGCGTGCAATGGGTCCTTTTGTCAAGCGTCGACCGCATCGTTACGCTTGTCGATCGCGAAATGTTTCGAAAACTGGCCGTAGAGCCTCGTTCCGTTCCAAGGACGAAAGAATACGATCGTGCGTTTCTATGATAGAAAAATAGAGAGAGAGAGAGAGAGAGAGAGAGAGAGAGAGAGAGAGAGAGAGAGAGAGAGAGAGAGGAAACGCGACAGAGCGAGAAAACTCGAGGGACACTATTTCCCTTTTTCCCTGTTTTCATGTTTTTCTATTTCTTTCTCCCTTTTTCTATCTCTCTGTCTCTCTCTCCTGCCGCTCTTTTTTTCGTATTGGCATCACAAATTCACAAAGCTTTTCGAACGTAAAACGTTACGCGGCCAACATATCGCGGCTTGCCGGCGTAATCTCTCACTGATTTTAACCCTCACCAAACCTTATTTTGGTGCATACGTGCGTGCTTGCGTACGTGTTAGTCTGGCATAGAACGAGCTTTGTCTGTCGGAACTATCCAAGCTTTTCGCCAAACTTTGCATCCCATTGACCCCTTTTAAATCCATCGTTCGTGATTCTATGTATTTCTCATCACTTTTCTCTCTTTTTATCTCTGTTTTTTCTGTTTTTCGCTTGTGTTTTTTTATATTTTGTTTAATTCGAACGTATTTGATTATTGTTTCTTATTATATAAAAAAATTTGATACAATGGTCTATATATAATTTGTATTATCAAATGCTTTTTCCAAAATAAGAACATCCGTTTATTTATCTCCTGTAAACACATGAATTTTCATTCTCGGGTACTTCATTGGTTCAAATATATAATCCTTATTTAATTATCGGCTTTAATTACACGCACGTGATCTAACGATCCGTAATTACGCGTAATAAATGCTTGATCGTATTTCCGATACTTGGCAGGCTTTTCCCAACCTTTTGATTATTCCGTACGTCACACGTTGACGAATCGTCCTCATGATTTATGATATCTATATATGTGTACATACATATTTACATACATACATACATATATATATATATATATATATATATATATATATATATTTCTGTTGATATATATATATATCAACAGAAATATAAAATAGGCAGAATAATAGTTGTTTGTTTCACAAAAAGAATTTAATTCGATTCGATTCGTTCGACGGTTATTGCTGCCATTCGAATCAAAAGCGACAACTCGTTAAGTAACGTCGAATAAAACAAAGGAATGTTTTGAAAATTGTTTGTATTTATTGTCGAAACAAACACACAGAGAGAGAGAGAGAGAGAGAGAGAGAGAGAGAGAGAGAGAGAGGAAAGGGGGAAGGTGGAGAGAGAGCCCGCATGTATTTGTCTCATCTCTTGTAATGAGGAAATTTTAGTAAATCGACATAGTTTCGATCCACTTTTACGTAATAACCATTCTCGTTACTCTTCACGCAAAACAGCTTCAACATGGCGCATTATTCGAGTATCAATAAATCGCCAGAACAAACTTTGCAAAGTTTGTCCTACCGGTCGACGGGATGTTATTTATTTTCGTTTTCGTGGACGCTCTTTGTCACTACGTCAAACGAATTTATTACTAAATCTTCGACAATAGTACTTCTATCTTTTTCCGTAACTTTTCTTACGTCGTTAGAAAGATAACTTTTATGTAAGAATCAAGTATTATAAAATATACTCATACTCAATCATAAATACATATATACACACGTACATACATATATATATATATATATACATACATAGGTCATCTGGCTTTAAGCAAATACATTTGAAAGACAACAATAACTAATGTAATATTTTTTCATAATCGATATTTTACTTATATGAAACGTTAAATAGAAATGTTAAACAGAAATAAATGTAATTCATGTAAAGTAAATAAATAAAGTCCTTCCGAAATTATTTTTTTTTGTATTGTACTAATTAATCTTAATTAAAGTAAAACTGTTTTTTTTCTTTTGTTATAGCACGTATTGAGGAGGAAAAAGGAGCTTCGAATGCTCAGCTCCTTTGGTCAGCTTGTATGGCATTAGCCAGAGCGGTGAAGGTCACGTCATCCTCGAGTGAACCTACCATAAGGCCTCTGGAACCTGAAATTAAGGCCATTGCTAACGCAGCATGTAAGAAGTTTCATTTTAATTTAAAACTTCTCTCAAATCTACTTGTTCGAATCTTATTTTCACATTATGGATAACAACGACAATTTAATTTGTATTTAACAATGATCCATTTATCATCTTACTCATCCTCTCATTCGACTCGAACAAGACAATGATCTTACTCAAAAATTTCGGAAAGCAAAAGAAAATATCGTCTCGAGCAAAGTCTTATCTTAAAATCTATAGTAAAAGTTTCTAAAAAGACGATTTGACAATGGGTAAAGTTATTACAATAATTCGTTTAAAATTACTTTCAATTTTATACAAATTCATTTCACATAAATTAATTAGATACAGTATTCACCGTCGATACTTTTTCCTAAAGTATTCCATATTGAATGAAATCGTTTAATAATTATAATAATACTCTGATATAATGATTGACTAAGTTTCGAAATAGCGTACTCGATAATTAGAATCTAACACTTAAATTTTTTCTAACAAGACAAGATAAATGATATTATTTATCCGAGTGTATGATATGACTTTAATAAGATTGGAAAGGAAAGAATATTCGATGATTTAAAAAGACTTTTTTCTATGGTTTTGCTTTTCTTGGATGAGAAAATAAATGAATGTTAAAGTTGGCCATAGAAAGAGAAAGAATGTAATTTCATTAAAACCCTTTTGATATAACACAGTCATTTTTGTCTGGCTGCTTGGTATTATTTCCAACGAGATGTTCGGTGTAAACATAAATCTTGTCTTGGTATCGTTAACGTCCGGCGGTAGCTTCCTAGTGTAAAAGAATTACGAGCTTGGCTTTAGGCATTCTTTATCTTTGTAGTTCTAATACTCTTTGTTTTCTTTCGCTTAGTTCACTTTTTCCTAGCTTTCGTCTAAGGCTTCTTCTTCTTTTATTTTTTTCTATTGCTGACTATTATTGCAGTTCACGTTCGAATTTTCGGTTTTGTGACTTTCCTTGATTTCGAATTTTCTCTCTTAAGTAAACGAAAACGTATGTTCGCATTAATATTTCAAGTTTAACCCCATTTTCATGTCGTCCTTCAAACGTTTACGATGGCACCAAAATATAATGGAAGAAACGATTATGATACAATCGAACATCGTTAAAATCTTTAATCATTCTTTATGTTTCCTTATGGTTTTTCGAATGTATCGATAAAAAGCTTATGGGTTATTGGGTCATTTTATAGTAATAGTCTATCCACATTCGTTGGATTATAAAATGTTTCGATATATATTGAGAGAGGTCAACATTGAATATATTGATAATAATATTTAGAACATATATATATATATATAATATATAATATACATAATATATGATATATATATATATATTTATATATATATATCATATATTATGTATATATATATATATATATATATATATATATATATATATATATATTTATAACAAACAGTGTTTCATTACAAGCACGTTCTCTTTTTTGTTTCTTATAAATCATAATTTGCTACGATTTTAAAGAGATGTGAAATAGAAGTGTGAAATAGTGAAATTATGATATTCAGAATTCGTGAAATGAATCAAAATTGCAACGTTTTATTCTAAAAGGCACTTTACATTCTTCACAGCATAAAATTTAATTGCTACGTTTTATGTTAAGAGGTTCCTTTACATATTTCGAACAATGTAACTTAAGCTGTTTTCTGTTTCTTTCTTATTTTTTTTCTTTATTTAATTCTGTATATTTTCTGTTTATTTTTATATATTTGAAACAGATATAAATATAATAGAACCCTCTCGCATATTACTTTATTATAATTATCAATTGTGAGTTTTATTTATATAATTTTCAGCGAAAGAAGATCCATTGGTTGCTGCTGCAATCGACGGTATTCCTGTAGAAGCTGCAAAGAGAGGTGTTTATCCGGAGGATATTCTTCGCAAAAAGTTCCTCGATGTGAGTTTTATTTCAAAGTCTCTACCTTTATATTTATTTTGTTTCTAAAGGAACAATTGAGTAATGTTGATTTTTCTATTCTTTTATTTATTTATTTTTTTATTCGAAACATGAGAAAAATTGTCATTTCTTCACAACGTTGATTTATTTATCTCTATCGTCTCGCATTATCATGAATTGGTTAGCAAACATTTCAACAATTTATATTTCAATCTTATTACTTTTCTTTATATTTCAATCCATTTGAAGTTAATTCAAAGTAATCGATGCCTTACTGATAAAAGCCTTACATATGATCTACTTATATATCATATGTAATGTCCTCTATGAAGAAGTCTTCCGCAAATTCTCCGTTCTAATCTCATTAGTGCAATTAATAGTCGATTACGTTAAGAGGCAAGAGCACTTACGACTTTGTCTATGGTCTTCTCACTAATCGACGTAATTAATATCGATCTCATCAATCTAAACTAAACGCCACAGAAGATATTTTGAGTATTTTATTGTTCATTATTATAGGAACGTAATTCTAGTAAAAGAATTTGTTATTATAAGGTCTCGTTAACACAATACGAGAGAGAGAGAGAGAGAGAGAGAGAGAGAGAGAGAGAGAGAGAGAGAAAATTCGTGAAAGATGGAAGAAAAAAGGGAAATGTTATAAAATTCTTGTCCCGCGTGGAAAATTCGATTTTTCAGATAGAGAAACAAGCGAGAAGATTAGCGTTGGTACCAGAGGAAGGAGCAGCTCTACCAATTCATCTTCTTAGCTATCTTCAAAGCGTCTTGATTGTGAACACTGATATACCGAAGAGCGAAATCGAAGACGCTCCTATTGACGTGAATTCTCTCAACACGTACGACATACTCCAACGTGCGAGGTAAGTCGTATTGTCATTATCGTACATTTGACAAAGATAGAGATAGATAGATAGATAGATAGATAGATAGATAGATAGATAGATAGAGAGAGAGAGAGAGAGAGAGAGAGAGAGAGAGAGAGAGAGAGAGAGAATACTTTCATTCTTACGACTAAATCGTTTAACGATTATTTAACATTCCGGTCACGTTCAATACCGTTTGCTAAATTCGACTTTTAAGTATCGACACGTATATAGACTAAGTACGGAGTTAAAAATTCCATTTGAAATCTGAGAGAGAAAAAGAATATTTTATTAGGCACGTACGGTAAAAACGGAGAGTGGGTGCTACCGGTTGGTGACTTAGCATGATCTTTGTTCGATGTTATTCGGGCACTTGGACACGTAATCCGTGCAAGCCAAGTGGATGTACCTGTCGAGTTTAGGAATTTAGATGATACGATTCTTACGTTTGTCAAAAAGAAAAAGAAATTAGGACGATAGACGTAAAACTGTGAGGAACATGTGCCAGACATCATAAACGAATGTTCCATCTAATCTTTTTTCTTTATTTTTCCCCTTTTTTCTTTTTTTTTTTCTTTTCTTTTTTTTTTAAGGTATTGGGTCGATCGAGGAGACTTCAAGATGACTCTACGTTACATGAATCTATTGAAGGGTGCACCCAAATCCATTGCCAGAGAGTGGATGAACGAAACGAGAATCTTGTTGGAAACTCAACAGGCTATCGACACTCTGATGGCATACGCCGGAGTGACGGGCCTCATGTTTATCGGTGGTCCTGACTCGCCCAAGGTCAGTTAGTATCCTTCAACGTGATATTCCCGATCTGTGTCTCCTGTGTATTTGTTTCCTATTTTTTCCTGTCTCTCTTGTCGTGTATACATCTCCGTTAATAGATAATGTGTCCTTGTCCTTGTGAGAATAATACGTTCGTCTTGTGTAATTTGTATCGTCATATTGTGATATAAAGACAATTTTTTTTTTAGTACAAACAAAAAAGAAATGAGACGAAGATAAATTAATCTATCTTTTACTTTATATTTAATAGTTTATTTAACTTATTTTTATTTAATACTTTATTAGGATAGTTTAGATCGTACAATTTGTTTTTAAATCGTTGCTGAGCCATTTTGAATTTTCCTTTTGTATACATATATATATTGTCTTATTATCGAAGCTATTTCATTTCTAAAGAAATTTTGTATACAGGGTGGGACAATAACTTTAATCATTGAGAATATTTTCCTTCTTTTTAGAGATATGGAAAAATTTTGTTTACAAAATTCGTACAGTACGCAGGGAATCGTAATATGACAGTAATAATTTTTTAAAAGGTGGATATATAAGGGTACTGTATCTTTGTTAAATGAAATTATATGCTTTTAATTGGTTGATACACCTCAAAATTTTCTATAAAAACAAGTATTAACCCATGTATGTCGAAATACTGAAAAAGTGAATAGATATTAAATGTAGTAAGTGTAATAGTATATACATAGTAGTAGTAAGAGAGTGATAATTTCTTAGACTACTTTAGGCTTACCCTCTGGTTATATTATACATATTCGTTGTAAGTCTGTACGACTTTTACTTTCGGAGATATTTCCATTAAATAAAAGACGTGGCTATTAATTATGTAGAAAAAAATTGTTTCTTTGGTAAACAAGTAACTTGTTTATTAATTATTTATTTATGGAATAAATAAATAAATAAATAAATAAAATAAATTAATGTAATTTTATAAATCAGTCGCAATCCGATGTGAATTTTTATTGGCAAAATAAGATAAATTTAGTTCGTATGAATTTATTTATAAAAATTATTTATAATAAATTGTTTTTTAATTATTAACAAAACGTTGAAAAAAAATGGAAAAAAGTCTGCTCTTTAAAATGGTATTTGATTCACTTTTTTATAATTTCTAATTCTGAAGATATTTCCATTTAAATAGAATATGTTTACGTTGGTTCACTGACCTATATAATTTAATTCTAATAAACTGGGTGACACATTGACCTATATAAATTTCAAGAATTTATGCGGTCCAGCTGCAGAAGCTATTATACTATACGATTATTACATATGGGTACTGCGACTTATGAATGAATTTTTCAAACGTGATATCTTCGGAACGAAAACTTATACAGACTTAAAACAAACACCGTTTTCAAATAGATTATATTTTATTCTTTATCTATTTAAATATTGCAATATCGATATAATAAAGTCAATTTTGTTAATAATTTTTAAATTGACCTTTCTTTTGTTTCGTAATAAGGACATAATTATAATAAAATCGTTTAAATTTTTATTATAATTATTTTTTGATAATTATTAAATATTAAAGTTTATTTAAATTTTTTATTGTAATGATATAATTTTTATTTTGTTTATTTAAAATTAGAAATTAAATATCTATTAATAGTCCATAATGTATGTAGTTGAATGATTGAAAATTCAAAAGATCTTTTGTAATTAGGACTCTGCATTTATACTACATTTATTTTGCGTTTAGTTTACACTATTATTATACATAAACGCAAAATAATGATAAAAAACAAGCTAAGAAACCATCACTTACTACTACTATTATTTACTTACTAGCACTCTTACAACATTTTATTCGCATATCTACATGGTTTCTTAGAAATATTTAAATTAAAATATCTATTAAACTATTAATTTGTTTGCATATATGATTTAATATTTTTTTTATAGAGAATATCAAGTTGCATTAACCAATGATATCAGAAACATATGATTCTATTTTTAAAAAAGAGTTGATCTTCGTATGTCTTTTACATGTTTATCTAAAGAAAAAAAAGATTACTACCATATTACAGTTCACTCCATACCGTACGTCTTTTGTAAACAAAGTTTCTCTATATCTCTAAAAAGAACGGAAATGTTCCAAGTGATCAAAATTATTGTCTTACCCCGTATATATAAATAGGATAAGTCCTGTCTGAATAACTTCTAAATTATGTGTCTTATGAAAAATGATTTTAAAACCGAAATATTATATGGTTTTTAGTAAAATCATTTGAAAAATTTATTAAAAAAGAAAAGTTAATACATTATGTAATGTCTCTCTTAAAACTATGCAAATTTTTCATACGGCAATATTTCATAAAACGTATAATTTAAAAATTACGCAAAGTAAACATGTTAATTGATAAGTTAGTTAGCTGAATATCAGTTACTCTCTTGCCAGTGAAATCTCCTTCGTGTTGTAACTTCATAAAAAAGAAGAGATAAATAGAAGAATTAATTACAATGTAATCATATCATGGTTGTATAATATGCGAGCAGACTGTTTCGAGGTAAGAGAAGTAAATGGCAAGCGCAAATTTGAAGTGGGGTGATATCCCCTAATTCGATTTTAAATGGAGATAATGGAATTGCACTTACTTTCGAAAGAAAATTACTGTGAATGTATAAGTGTGTAGGTATTCACAGCCCGGGTAGATGTTCCGTATAACTCGGAAATTTTCGTGTAAATCTCTAAACGTGTTTCCTCCCTTAGAGAAAATGTTCCCTTCCATAATCCTTGAAACTTTTCTAATTTATGCATTCACGTTTCTTACGAATGTTTCAGCTATCGGCCGGACAAAAGTAAAACCGGATAAAAGTTGGACACGATCGAAAGCGAGGCCAGATAAAATAAAAAATATAACCAGAATGTATGTATGAATGTATGTACGATAGATAGAGAGAGAAAGTGAGAGAGAGAGAAAGAGAGTGAGAGAGAGAGAAAGAGAGAGAGAGAGAGAGAGAGAGAAAGAGAGAAGAATAAAAGGGTGAAGCAGTGAATGAACAAAAGAACAAATTATCGGCATCGACTGTCTGCCTTGAATGGGGTCTAATTTTAAAGAAATTATTCCATTCAAGGATATATATTATTACGAAACGAAGCAAGTACTTCCCTTTGCTAATTTTCAAAAAATCGTTTTTCTATAATTAATTCGCGCAATTTATACATGACGCGACTGTTATAGGAGAAAATAACGCTTCGTTGATAACAATAAAGAAAGATATCGTTTAATATGCTACGTTAAAGAAACGTTAACGACTATTTCTAATTGTTTCTTCGTTGAATGTCCAGAATCGATGTCCAGAATCGGATTTTAAAAGAATAAGAGTATAATAAAAAAGAAATAAGAAGAAAAAAGAATAAAGTATTATTCATAGGTAATGCTAACTAAAACCGTGGTCGAAGCGTTAATACGTTTTTCGTACGGCTAGTCGAAATATCTCGATCGGAAGATGGTCAAGGTATATGAAATTAAATATTGTTATACACAATATAATTCGTTGTAATGTCTATTCGAATTTCCTATCACTCGAATCTCTATCCAAAAATCCCTTTCCTTAGAGTTTTTTTTCGACCGCAATGTAAATTATCGTAGAAATATTTTTAAAATCAATTAAGAGAAGTCTATTGAATTTTTAAGCAGATATGAAGAAATAAGTGTGCCGTGTAAAGTATGCAAAGAATTAAAGTACGGCTTGTCTGATTGAATTTATTCTGAATTTCTCGCTTCGTCTGTGTAATCCTTGATGCCGAGTATTGTTTGTTTATATTACAACAATAACGAAACGAACGTGCTTCGAGCAGTTTTTCTTTAAACAGTATTCAATGTGATTTTGAAAAGTGATCTGTGGATCGAGACGTAATCATTCGTACAATTTTCCGAACCATCAGTATCGCAATGATTAAATGACAACAGAATTTTTTTTATAGCAGCGATAATAAGTACGGAAGAAAAATTTTTTCGATTCTTTATCAAGATCAATTCTTTATTTCAAAGAAATATTTGAAGAGTCTAAAAAAAAAAATTGGTCTAAAAAAAAAGTATCGTATATAGGATATAATGATTTAATAATTTTTCTAAGTTAATAATTCTGCTAAGAGAAAACTCTTTAATTTTTATATACGAAAGGTAAACATTGTTCCATGAAAATGGATTAATAAAAAAATCTGATCAATAAACATCTTATAGATTGCTTTGTTTAAACAATTGAACGACTTTTTCAATAGAGAAAATATAGAGGGAAAAAGGATCTTAAATATTACAAGATTCATACGAGTCATCTACTTGCACTAAGGATTTGGGATTTTCCACTATTGAAGTACCATTCGCAGAGTTATTCTACGATCGACTTAAACGAACTTTGAGTGGTACTTTACTCGTCTTTCCTTTGCAGCAAGGATAAAACTTCGGATCGATTGGAACATCGAAGACCGATTGACTCGTTCGAGTAAATAAAGTCAACTGATTTTTTTTGTGAATACACGAAATGTATCAGAAACATATATATATATATATATATATATATATATATATATATATATATATATATTAATTTTTATATGAATATGATATATAAAATAAGTTTCTTTCCATAGCAATAATAATGATTGATTTATTTTATAAATATTTATTTCATTTTTATGGAGGAAATCGAAATATTCGTTACATTTCATTTTATTTTAAATATTTTTAATGACATTTAATAATAATTAAAAAATTATTTATTATATTTGTTTCATATTTCTTTGCGATCATATATTTATTGATGATATAATAGTAGGATAGAATATTTATACATACACTCCGTAGATAAGCATTTGTAAGTTAGAAGGAAAACGAGGTCGTGAACAACAACACGTTGCGTATAATGATCGTCAACGGACCGTCAGGCCACTGTCCTAATTTAAAATCAATTTGGTGGCCGCGTGTTTACGATAATGGCTTTCGCCCTGTAACGGTGTCGCAGGATTCAATGCCGGCTTAATCCCATCCCTATATACAACTACATCTCTCTCTCTCTCCTCTCTCTCTCCTCTCTCTCTCTCTCTCTCTCAAATTGAAACAATTCCATCGACATTCAAAAACGATTCCTATCGTGACTCTCTGATCCTTGTCGAAGATTTACTAACAGAAATATCGCTTACTAATCTGTTATTCTCGTAACACTAATATTAATTTAGTGGATTACCAAGAAATTTGAATACCATAACGAATTTGAAATATTCGAATTTAATAATCGAATTGAAGTTTTATTAATATTAGATATTAGATATATTTTGATATGTGTCTAATTTATAATATATTTTCAAATGACAATCAATAGATGCAAAAACAAAATTTTTTTTCAACACTCTTTTATAAGTATCATTTCTTTTATGACTTTTCTTATAATTATATCTTTTTTACGAACATTTTCTTTAATATCTTCTCCTTTTTAAAGACGATTCTATTAAACGTACGAAGCAACTCTTACGATCCTTTCAACGAGATCATCCTTAACGTAAAACATTAACGATCTTTCTTGTTATCACTATTTTTTCAGGTATTTCATTAGAAATGGCGATTCTTTAATTCGTTGTGTGAAGAAACGTTCGTTATCTTTCCTTTTTATTTTTTTTTTTTTGCTTTTTAAGAAAGAAATAGAAAATTGTATCATCAAACTCATAATAAAAGTAAATCAATAAAAGTATTCTTTAATGTGCCGATAGAAAATAGATAAAAAGAAAAAAAGAAAAATGAATAGTGGGATAATAAAAATGTTTAAAGAAGAAGAAAGTTCGAAAGTGTTGATATAAACGAAATTATATGTATAAATAAGCTAAAATAAGAGCTAACAAATTTGTACATTTATTATAGAAGAGCTCGATGAATGCGATCGCAGAAGGCAATTAAACTTCGATCGTTTCTGTTAAATCGAAATGGTATACTCGGGTATACTATATATGTGTACGTTTCAGGACTGCAGCAAGTTTGTTTGATTGGTTTCGATTCGCTTGAACTTTACCAGAATTATCCGACGAGGCATTTTAACGTTTCATATCTATTTAACGCTCATTGTTAACTTTTCAAGGATCTTTTTATTATTTTAGATTGACAGAAATATAAATTAGAACGTTGATTATTGAAGTTAATTATATAGTTGGACTAACGAAGTTAGACGAAAAAATTATTACCAAAGTATTAAATGTATTTAATATAATAATATTCAATTTTTAGATTCACAATCAAATTTTATTTACTTACATTGTTTGTAATTTATACGAATTTGTTTATCCAATTTCTAATTCGTTCGTAATTTTTAATACGTCATTTTTCTGTATCATATGCTAA
Organism: Vespa velutina; assembly: GCF_912470025.1. Classification (NCBI taxonomy): domain Eukaryota; kingdom Metazoa; phylum Arthropoda; class Insecta; order Hymenoptera; family Vespidae; genus Vespa; species Vespa velutina. Next base: position 521,627 of record NC_062196.1, read on the forward strand.
TCAAAAACACATTATAATATTTGAAGGCGTGAAAAATTAAATTTCCTCGAGGATAATTGATCCATTTCGGTAAATTTCCTGAACGATAGATAAAATTCAAGTATTTCGTTCGATAAATTGCTTGACGCTTCATAATGATGGAGGGATGCAGTGTCGACCTGATAAAAGAATTTTCTAAAACGGGCACCATCGAAAGCGGAAAACGTCATCGATCATTTGAATTTAATTACCATTAATTAATAATTATTCGTTCCAAATTGGAGTGTCAAGAATCTTTTGACAATGTCATCATAATCGATGATAAAACAAGGGAGACATAAAGAGAAATGAAGTATGAAAAGCGAATTTATTATAAAAAAAAAAAATATATATATATATATGAACAATCTGTATATTTTTAATTTCCTCGAAAGAATTATCGAACTTCTTACTACGTTACAAAATTTATATCTCGCTTTTATTTGTGATGTATTTCAGTAATAAAAATTTTAAATAGGAACTATCTACATTTCTTTTTCTTCTTTTTCTTTATTTCCTTCGAGAGTCGATAAAAAGTTTTTTTCAAACGATTTCACAAAATTTCATCTTATTTAATCAGCACGATTCAAACTAATTGTATTCATGACGAAAACATCGTTCGAAGATACTGACAGAGTAGATAATCGTCGAGCTAACGATGTTCAATTCATATGCATTTATTCGTCAGCCTTAATTAGCTATAACTTATTTCAGCGAGGTAATGAAGATAACGAAAAGAAGAAAATCGAAAGTGTTGGCAGATTAGTAGAAATAGAATAGAATGTATATCAATTATAGTGAGATTCAATTTTCGTCCTTGCTATATCTCAACCGTTTTATTATTTCATCCATTCCATTAAGTCGACTTGTTTCTTACTTTTCAATAATGCAATCAAAGCGATGTAAAAAAGAAAAACGAAAAGAAAAAATAAATATTTTAGTTAGATTCGATTTAATTATATACGATCCAATTTTTTACCATTATATTTATAATTTATAATTAAATTTATAATAAAGGAAGGTATTGAACGTTTTACCTTTCATCCTTGAAAATAAATCATATAGTCTCCTAGAAATTGGGATAAGGAATAGTAGGGTTGCGATGGATATACGAATTTAGGGAGGAATTGGCATTAGCATATTTATTGAACGTCGATCATCTCGGCTAGGCGATATGTGTCTTCATTCGATGTCGAATCCATACGCTTCGATGGGACACCCACGTTGAGCATAATTACTTCTACTCGACCAACAAGATCCATCTCGGTGATCCTTTCAATCAGGTCATATAAAAAAGATCTATCTGTTTTCTATAATTTATCTACTTTTCTATAAAATCATGTTAGTTTTCTTTATTCTTTAAAAATAAAAAGAATATTAATGATTTCATGATTTTTAAATGTTCTTTTGTAATACGAGAAGATAACACGAATCGAACAATGCTAATCGCATAATCTTCAAGTGGATTTCCGCCTCGGTAAAGTCGTACCTGATAAAGGTAAAGTATGCTCTGGAAATTTGCTGTCTGTGAAAATTGTAGATCATACATCGAAGATATACTTCCATCCGGCCTGTTCGTGTATCTATGAATTATACCATTGCTATAAATCACAGAATGATAGCCTACTACTACCACTAGATATATATGACATATTATACATCTGCACAGAGTCAGTATTAGTTTCCGAAATAAAGTAAAAAAAAAGAAAAAATGAAGTTAAATAGAATTAAATTTATTGATATTTTTCACGCAAAGTATGAATGACGAGACAATTCCGATTTTTAGTAACGTTTGATTTAATTAAAATTTATTATAAATTAACAAAAAATAAATTTAAGTTATATCTTTTTAGATTATTTCTAAAAAAAGATTATTATATTTAAAAATATGTTAAATGAATCGTTGCAAACGAAATAACTGTAATAAATTGGATTATAGAAAATCGTGTACATGAATACATAATGTATGTATGTGTATGATGGTTGCGACAAACAACATGAGCGCACCATTAAACTTTAAATTTAATTAAACTTCCGCTACGAGACATAAACCATTAAGTGTGTTAATACCTGTGTTCGGAATTGAATATATAGCCATGATCCAAAAGTTGTAGCCGCTTTAATCTAATTAGGCGCACATTCTTAACCGAGAAAATTTTGAAATATAATCGTTTATGTGGGATAGGAGATACATATAATTTCGCATTACCATTTTTCAAAATGTTTTGTTAAATCGTCCTAGTACGTATAAGTATATTTCAAATGAATATTCTTTTATAATTCAATGTTTTTTTCGAAAAACAGAAATTATGTTTTATAAAGTGAAATATATGTTTTGTAAAGTGAAATATATGTTTTGTAAAGTAAATTATGTTTTGTAAAGTGAAATATATATAACTTATAATTAATAAATATTAACGGACTATTAGTTTTTTGGTGTTAAAATTAAATGTAACTTGAATAATACAGATATATCTACATGAGTGTGTATCTTCGAAGTTAAATGGTATTATTAGATAATTAATTTTCGTGAATTTGTAGATATAACCTTGTAATGATAAATGTATATATACCATATATAATGTACATATATAAACGTATATCAGTGATAATATTCTTTAGTCAATCTTTCTCTCTCTCTCTCTCTCTCTTCCCAAGTTATTTAAAAAAGAAAAATTCTTTAAGAAACTTAATCGCCGTTGCTTGATAATAAAAGAGAGTACTGTGTTTCAAGGATAGAATTTATTACAACTTCATTAAATTACATTCGAGTCGTATGGATACATATTTTTCAGAAGAGAAACGTGAAACACTGAGGCGACCACATTTACAATTTAAATGCAATCCTTAGCGGACTCTTAATATGCAAATAGCTATAACAGATGAGTAACTGTATTTATGTATCTTAAGTTACAATTTACGTCTAGGTGTGAATTAAAAAAAAAAGTATCAAACGCTTGGCAACAGTCGACGTAGACGAAAATGAAACTTTTTCATCTGCTCGTGAAAGTTTATATAATATAATTAATGGATTTTAACGCCGAAACCGATGACTGCCGAACCTGAAAGGCAAAGGCTTTATATATAATTTTTTCCCCTTCGATCTACTTTCGGCACTCCTATGAGTGAATTTTTCTTTGATCAACACATTTTCGTCCGATAAACACAACTTGACGTTTGATATATGATTGAACTTAAACGATACGAAGCCAAATCAATTTTACTAAAAGCAACTTTCTTTCATAGATGATAAATTATAATAAATACATACATATAAATCATTGTAAATTAATTGAAAATGAAATTGACAAATAAATGAAAAAGGACAAAGCAAAGATGATAAACAAAATTTGTTTTCATTTTTTTTTCTTTTTCTTTTTTAAATAAAAATTGTTAAACAATGATCGAGGATTAGATGAAAAAGTTTCTCTGAATATAAAGATGAAAGATTTCAAAAAAATTTACCTTTAACCGTAAGACAAGTGGAAAAGAAATACACTTCTTTTATTCTAGGTTGAATTAACGTTGCTCGTTGTTGACGACACTTATTAAAGAATCGGTACGCTCTGTGAAATCGTTCTCGACAACAGAGCGTACAAATTCTAAAATAAATAACGTAACACTGTTCTTCGCTTCGAGAAAAGAATTTTCCCAGATTCCCGTCGTTATTTTTCTCCCATCGTACGATGCTTGTAAATTTTCGAAGATTACAGTATATCTTCTTCTGTCACCTAAAATTTTGGGAAAAATTTGTTTCAATAATTACTTTTTTTTTATTTACAAAAAATATTATTTTTAAAACATTATAAAATTATTTACGCGAGAAAAATTCTTTAAAAAAAAGGGCGTTAGAAAGTTAAATAAAAAATATAAATAAAAATAAGTAATAATACTAAACTTAGAAAGTTAAATAAAAAATATATTTTTTATATATATATTGAATATTTTTATATATTTTATATTTATAAATTTGTATATATATTGAAGAGAAAAGATTTTGTTTATCAATGTAAACGTATTCAGAATACAAAAAACATTTTTACAAGTATTACACAGGAGCAAAGATAGAATAGTTATACTCTTCAGATGTGTTTAGATGTCTTGAAAAAGTAAGTCAGAAAATGGATCGCCTTAAGAAGACGAGTCACTGAAAAACAATCGAATCAATCTTAATGTTTTTTGTTTGTTCAAAACTTTTCCCTTCGAACCTAACTTTAACATTGGCCTTCATCCAATGATTTTGATCTTCGACTTACCTGACCTGATTATTCAAGCGTATAGTATATACATTTGCAAGGTCCATTATCGATATAGAACATACGTAAACCTGATCGTTATCTTCATTATCATTATTATCATTCTTCGTCAAAATTTCAAATAAAAAAATCAAGAAAGTGACTTATAAATTATATCATTGCTATTATCAACGAATAATTAATGTTCGATATATATAAAAAAAAAAAAACAGAAAATTATTACATATTATTTGTCCTATTTAAAATATGATTGAATAATAAATCATAAATTCATAATCGATTGGTAAAACTTGATGAAGATGATATCGTTCATCTTTTACTTATTATTTTCATTCGTAGGAACACGCATTGACCCGTAAGAGTAGAAAAGTATTGAAATAGATTTATAGAAAGTACTCGTTATAAACGACAGAGAGAAATTTCAGATCCTTTATGCATTCGGTTTGCGAGCGAAGCGGATAAAAAGACTATTACATTTTCGTAGAAGTGGGGATGGGGAATGGGATGAGGGGGGCTAAACCACAAAACCGCTGCCAAGAATGGTCTGTAGCGCATCCTAACATCGTTGAAAACCGCAGGAAACGTACGTTATAGGACTGACTACGTATCTCGTCAAATATTCAATGCTTCTTTTCGATTGGTATACACGAACGATCTAACATAACGATTTCTAACTCCGGTTCTTTTCGTATCTTTTATTGAACAATTTTTATTATTTGCTTATAATAAAAAATAAAAACAACAAAAATGAAAGAGAAGAATAAAAAAGGAAATAAAGGAAAAAAGAAACACGAGGAAAAGTTATTCGTTACTACAGATGAATATCGATTCTTACTCGAGCGAAGTTAATTACAGGGACTCTGCGGCTTCTGCTTTTACATGTTTGGCATTCACCCGCGGACAAGTGGAAATAATCGTCCGAGGGTGCTTACATCTCCACCTGGACTGTTTTAAACGCCCAAGGGGAATGATGCCCAGTTGGATACAGACGGCTAGAGGAATGCTAAACTTTTTTAATTTGTGACCGCTAATATAAAGTATCTTTCTATATTTATTACTCGTGTACGAACTAGCGAATAAACGACAATGATCATAAAATTTTCTGAAGAACGAAATAGTAATTTTTAATTAGCTCCCGACAAATTTTAGATATTATTTTTACTAAACACGAATATCTATTTTTCGACAAACCGAATTTATAATTAATATTTCAATTTTCTCTCCTACACACAGAATACCTACTCTCACTTATAATAATAATAATATTATTATTATTATTATTGTTATTGTTATTGTTATAAGTATATATCAATTTATAAAAAGAGACATGCAAATTATTTGATCGTAATATACAAAATGGCAAAATTACTACGCTGCCTTCACTATGCCCTTCATGGTGTAATTCAATTTGAGTTTCGTGGTTTTGACTAGGAAAACGAAAATTATGTTCATTCCACCGATTAAGCATATGATTACGCATAATCTTTATTTCGAGTTAATTACTGCACCTCGTCCATATGCCTGATATCGTTTCAAATTATTCGAACACGAACGTGATAGCATAATATTACGTATCCAATAATTATCTTTCCTTCTCAATCATTGTTTACCCATTTCTATTTCTCTCTTTGAATAAAACATAAAAAAAAAGAGAGACAAAGATATCATATGTGTATAAATAGCAGGAAGTATTTACGTAAATATGAATAATAATAATAATAATAATAATAATAATAATAATAATAATAATAATAATAATAAAAATAATAATAATAATAACGATAATGATAAAGAGAATAAGTGGACGCAATGCAAACGAGGGAATAAAAGCAGATAACGAAATTGTTATTGGTCTTTATACGAGGTATCTGTAATTTCCAAATATTATTTTATTTGTAAGAGATATACCGATTAAGTTAATGTAGTAATAGATACTAGTAAAAAATGTAATCAGAGAAAAAGAGAAAAAAATAAAAACATGAGACATTATTTATTTTTTCTTTCATTAACTATAACTTTGTTTCAACAAACAAGATAATGTTTAACCATTTAAAAAGGACACTTGCTACTGATAAATTATATCAACGAGGCAAAATACCTAGAAAACTTAGTTGATGGACACCCCGCATAAAGTTTTATAATGAAATGAAATAAACTCGTTTATTACGACAAAGAGCCCTTTCATAATTTTAGTTTCTTAATTAGAATTGGACATTCACATACGTCCGCAGATAATTACGTATAAAGACTCTTTGCGTCGTCTTAATTATGTTTCTCATTGTCCTGTGGGCTTTCGAAAAGCACACCATATGTAATATGTAAATATCTACCTCGGGCATGGTCCCTCGGTAATATTTCCTATAGTATAATAATTTTATTTTTGCATTATCTTATGTTTTCAGTTTATAACAAATATGAGAGCCGGTCGGTTCTTAATACGACAGTGAAAACATCCTTCGGAGTATGGTTTTTATTATTGCGTCTGTATGTCTATTATAAATGTACAACTCGCCATACATATGACTCTGCTTACGTGGCTATATAATTTAATATAATATAATATAGTATAATATATATATATATATATATATATATATATATATGTGTGTGTATATACGTGTATATACATATATATACATATATATATATATGTATGTATATAACATAATCGTAATATTTTCCTTCGCTCGGTCCGTTCAACTATCGATATAATTAATATATATATACATATACATATATATATATATATATATATATATATATATATATATATATAATCGTCGTTTAAAATAGTAATCTTAAAATTTATTTTAAAACACTCGCAAATCTCCTCCTTCTCCTCCCTTCTTTCTCTTTCTCCTCCCCTTCTATTTCTCTGGCGTTTTTATTTATTATTTGTTCAGTGACTTGTTTTTCTTTTTTCTCGTCCATTTGCGTCCGAGTACTATCTTTGCTACATTGAAGCATAATTTGCAAAATAAAAGAAGGAAATAGAACTGATAGGCTGTCAGACTAGAACAACATTGTTGTGCTCGTTAGAAAAAGGGATAGACGAATGTTTGATTTTGCCAAGGGAAGGAGGAGTCGACGAAACGTGAAAAGAAAATAACATTTTCTCTATCGCTATCTCTCTATCTCTCTCTCTTTCTCTCCCTTTCTCTCTCTCTCTCTCTCTCTCGCTCACTCTTTTTCACTGTTCAAGTTTAAGCGTTTGACTTAATTAATTTCTTTCTTATTTTGTTGTTTTATTTTCTCGCTTGTCCACTCATTCTTACATACATTCTTTCACACAAGCGGCAATGTTCACCCGAACGACGCATTCTCATAAATCTCTCGAAGTTCATTTTCTCGACATGTATACTCATATTCTCGTTCATCGACACGACAAGTCCTTCTCATTTTCTCTCACTATCACTCTTTATCTTTCTCTCGTCTAAGCGACAAGTGACAAGGTTTCTCTTTCTATAAAGCACCGACGAGCAGCTATGGTTATACACTCGCGATTGAGTCTCCGACACGATATTACAATATAATTGCTTCGACGTATCGATACGACGAATCGATTAACTTCAACGCAACGTGCATGCACGTCTGTTCTCTATCTGCGTGTGCGTGTGTTCGTGCGACCAGGTAGAAAAAATAGGAGAATAACTTGTAAATACATACTTGTAACTTGATCAATAGCGGACTATCTTTTTTCTTTCTTTTTCTTTTTGTCTATTTTTTTTTTTTTAATTTTTTTTAATTTCTTTCCCGAATATAAATTACAAAAGATATATTATTCGTATATTTTTTTAGTTGTTATCGATCGTGTCTCGTTCGCAAATACGCAGCAACGTATTTGTATGTTGATTTGTTTGTTTTTTTTTCTTTTTTTATTTTCTTTTTTTATTTTTTATTTTTTTTTTTTTTTATCAATTCTTAGCTGCTCGTCGAAGGATCAAGGTTAATCGTAAGAATTCTGAACGTGTTGTACGTATTTATTTACATACAGCACGATTGTCACTTAGAATTTTCTCTGTTTAATCAACGAGGTAGAATCGATTTGTCCGTCGGCATAATCGACGCTTTCGTTCAAGAACGTTTATTTCATTTCGCTTAGTTAAATATTTTTATAGAACTTCGTTCTTTTTATGAAAATAAACGGAGAGTTATGGTGTCACTATGCTTTCTTTAAGAATATCTCGATCTCGAATTAAATATTTAAATATAATTTGCGTATTTCCACCAATTGGAACGCATTATTTTCTTTTTGTGCATTTTTCAATCAACATTGAATTGTTTTTTCTGATTAGTATAACTTAATTACATAAAAAGAAAGTTATACAAATGATTGATTTGTATCTAAGAATAAAGAGATTATGCCTGAAATAGAAACAACATCGGAAAAAAAATCGCGAAAGGAATGAAAATAAAAAGCTATGATATTTGCATCAATATCTTTTCGTGGGATGAAGTGAGATTAAATCGAGATTGACGTGAAAGTCAAAAGTGAAAAACCATGCGGAATAAGAATTTTCACATATAAATCTGTAGAACTAAATTTTTTTTCTTTGTCGATTCCAACCATTACAGTCTTTTTTTTTTCTTTTTAAAATTTATCTCACGAAAACGAAAGCGTCGAAATGAAATAATAATTATTATTATTACCAATCGGCACGTGTATCAACACTCACGATACTACCATCGCCGATGATAAGTAAATGTTAATTAATTCATTATCTAGCGGCAGAAGCTTCGTAGGACTCGGAACGATATTAGCGTTTGTTTTTCTTTTCTTTAAGTCATATATATTTATATATGTACTATATAACTTGTAATATAATAATAAAATCTTACGCGCTAGATAATCGCCTAATATTATAATATAATATAATGGTGTGAACGTTTTCTTTACTTTTTCATGATGACGCATCATTCGAAGGCTGTCGATAGCTCGTTTTTTATCAACTCGATATTCTCGTTTTCTATCAAGTCGATATCCCTTCGATGATCCATTCTTCGAGTTTTTCTTTCTTTTTCTTTTTCTTTTTTTCTTTTCTTTTCTTTATTTTCTCTCGTTAGTTTTTACTTTAAAGAATATCTGTGTAAAATGATTCGAGGTATACGCAGGATCGCGGCTCGATCGTTTACTCTCTTTTTCTTTACTTATCTCTTTTTTTTTATCGACAACAGTGCCCCGATCGTTGTCTCCATCGGCGGTACGAAGCAAGAAAAAATAAAAACCACAGTTACATCGTTTCCTTTTTAATCCACGATTCAACATCAATTCTCGTCATCGGACTGTCGGTAATTGAAAATATGTATGTATTTGTCTTTTCTCTTTTCACCGAGAAGGCCGAGCGACGATGGATGAAGATCGATTTAAATTTAACGATCGTTAAATTTAATTTTACGCGTTTCGATAGAATAGTGATAAATCTGTCCATTCCTTTTTTCTGTCATGCATTATAAAAATATACGAATAAGATTTAAAGAAATAGATCACCGCTCGATTGAAGGATTAGCGATCGCATGTATGAAAGGAAGGATAGATTATTTTCTTTTTCTTTCTTTTTATCTTTCTCTTTTGTTCATTAACAAATTTTCTTAGATATCGAACTTTAAACCTTTGCACTCGTACACACATACGCACTTTTCCATTAACTTCTTTTTCTCTTTGCGTTGATATCGTTAGCGAACGCGTTATAATATTCAAGATTTATAATAGTTCACGTTTTTTACGAGATTCGTAATGTTCGGTTATGTAATCGCGGTATAAATAGTCGGTAAATCTAAGATTAGATTACTTAGAGATAAAATTCATTATTAATTCGCAACGTTGCAAACTATCTCGAAGCTATATTTATGTTATATACATTACCTTATTATTGCCCGTCGGACATTATTTGCAAAAATTCACATATATAGTATGAACATAAATTTTCAACATATATATATATATATATATATATATATATATATATATATATGCACGCCTATATGTACCTATGTGAATATATATACATACATGTATATATATATGTATATATTATATACATACATACATATATATATATATATATGTATATATTTATATACATACATACATATATAGTTACACAGGTATATAACCGCAAAATGTTCATTTTCATTGTTCCTGATAAATCGATCAATCGATCGATCAATTTCAATTAAATTTTCGTTTGAACACTGATTCCGATTTCATCGAATATTCGAAAAAGAAAATATTTGCTTAACGTATTCAAACGAGTGTCAATAATACATACATATATACATACATATATACATACATATATACATATATATATGATATATATACATACATATATATGTATGTTAACCACCTGCATATTGCAAATAAATTCCGAGCTGTGTGCGGCAACGATAATAAAAAGTGAAGCTTAGTGCGGAGGATTAAAATAGCGCTGAACGCCAGCAATGATCGGGTAAACGATCGATATTTATTATACGTACTTTATAGATTATTTTATGTATGTAGCTTTTAGATGCGTATTTAGAATATATATGTGTGTGTGTGTATAACGTGTGCATGTATGTGAATCATCATCCTATCGATGTTACGTCGACGATCGATCCGCGTACGCTCGAAACATTCGTCCAACAAATCAGTTAGCGACGTATCGTCGCTCAACGTCCGATTAATCGATCTATCGATCGAATATTTCTACTTAAATTCGAGCTAACTTAAAATAGATCATCTCGTAATTCTTAATTTTTTTTTCTTCAGTTTTTTTCTTTCTAATCTTTAAGAACAGGTATATAATCGCTATAATCTACCTCTTTTACGATACAATCCCTCTTGCTCGCCCTTCTTACTAAACCACGGTAATTACACTTTATTAAGGCTACTTAAAGCGGTTACATGATATTCGATCAACTTCACTCGATTCTTATTTTTTTTTCATTTCTTGTTATATTATTATTCTCACCTATCGTCGTACTACTATAATTATGTATATTGGCGATGTTTCGATAATAATGTAATAGTAGTATTAGTAGTTGTAATAGTAATAATAGTAGCAATAGTAGTAGTAGTAATAATAGCAGTAGTAGTGGTGATAGTAGTAGTAATAGTATTAATGGTAGTAATACTTAATCGTTAATAATAATAATAATAATAATAATAATAATAATAATAATAATAATAATAATAATAATAATAATGATAATAATAATAAGTAAGTGATTTAGTAATAATAACAGTAGTAATAAACAATTGTAATAACATCATTATCATTATTATCCTCATTGTTCTTCATTAAAACATTATGTTTGTATATATGTATATATGTATGTATGTATGTATATATGTATATATGTATGTAAGTGGCTTTCTTTCAGGTTTCTTCGAGCTTACGGCCAGGAAACGCACGATCCTTTTTAAAATTTTCGTGAATTCTAACAAGATAGGCGGATTTTACTTTACCTTTTTTTTTTCATGTATCTTACTGCATTATTTTTCTTCTCTCATCTTTTTTTCAACGACGTGGTCGTAATGTCATAATTTAAATGTTCTCGACGATAACGTTTTATAGATCATGATAACATTTCAATGTTTCCCTTTTCCTTCTATTTCTTTTCTATTTATTCTTTTCCTGATTTCTCTCTCTCTTTCTCTCTCTCTCTCTCTCTCTCTCTCTCTCTCTCTCTCTTTCTCTCTCTCTCCTTTTTATCTATATATTCTATCTCGAGTTTTACAGACCTGACAGAAGAGGCACGTGGATCGAAGATGTTATTAGATATTAGTAAAACCTGCAAGAAAGACTGTTTGAAAGATATTTACGAACTGTTAGGATTTTTGTAGAAGTTTATCCTTCGAAGTTTTCAGAAAATTTCGCTGTTCCATACAATTTGCTTTTATCGAATTTTTTTTATAGAGTTTCGTGAAAGATGTTATTGAAGTAAACGAGAAGACGACCGGCGAAGGTGAATACTATTTATCGAAGAAGCAAGCGAGCAAGCGAGCGAGAGATAGATAAATAAATAGAGAGAGAGAGCGAGAGAGAGAGAGAGAGAGAGAAAGGAGAGTGGAAGAATGAAAAAAATGTAAAAAAGCAAGAACTATAACGAAGAGCATCGAATGCGAGTGGTCGCTCGACAAAAAAGTCGCATCGATCATTACCGAGCATTACGATCGTCAAGAACCTCATTGTCATATCCTCGTTAAAAAAGAAACTATCGAGAGAGAAAGAGAGAAAGAGAGAAAGAGAGAGAGAGAGAGGGAAAGTGAGAAAGAGAAAAAAGAGAGAGAGAGAAAGAGAGAAAGAGAAAAAAGAGAGAAAGAGAAAAAGAAAGAGAGAGAGAGAAAAGAGAGAGAGAAGAAGGAAGGGGGAGAGGTAGAAAAAGAAAAAAGGAATGATAAAAGCGAAAGGTAGGGCACTCGTTCGCGACGATTCAAAGAACGCTCGAGAAACGACGACGAGGATGACAACGACAACGAGAACGACGATCACGAGGATGAAAATAAGAGTAGAGAGAGAAAAGGTAAAAGAAGAAAGAAAAGAAGGAGAAGAGGAGGAGGAAGAGGTGAACCGGAAAAAGCAGGAAGGAACCGTTGACGTCACTACGTTTTGCTTGCGTGAAATCTTACAAACATGGCGTCAACGTCGTAAGCGCAAACCGTAATAATTCTTCTGTTTATTGTTGTTGTTGATGTTATTGTTGTTGTTGTCGTTGTTGTTGTTGCCGTTGATGTTGTTGTTGTCATTGTTGTTATTCCTCTCGTCGAAGGAAGGAAGATGGTCGCGTTCCCAAAACTGGCCGCAGCCAACGATCCTGGAGCCGTATAAAACGGCTTCTTTACGTCTTGCGTCATGACGTATTAGCCACGAAGACTTCGTTCAAGAATAAGAGCAAGCATCGTCAACGTCAAAACAACGACGTAACTATTGCTACTAGACGTCAACGATGGACCCGAGTTGCAACCATCTTGCTGACAGCAATATGTTCTCGTACTCCAAGCCTCTGTAAAAATACAAAATAAAAAGGAACGTTTATTTAGTTTTGTAAAAAATAATTTCTTTTTTGTCTTTTCTTTTCTATGGTATATAAGCATATTTCATTTATACAATTTAAT
>NC_062196.1:540000-545000 GCF_912470025.1 Vespa velutina
ACACGCAGTAAGACATAGTAACAAATCATTTTTTTTTGATCACGGAGTTCGTGAAAAAGAGAAGAATAACAAACAGTAAGATACATAGATACATATTGATGACAAAAAAAGAAAGAGAGAAAAAGTGAGATAGAAAGTGAGAGAGAAAGTGAGAAACAGAGAGAGAGAGAGAGAGAGAGAGAGAGAGGGAGAGAGAGAGAAAGAGAGAGAAAGAAAATGCTTGTCCGAAACGTTATTTTGATTTATTTTTTTATGCCACAAAATTTTCTTCCAAGCGAATCATTAAAAAAATGGATTTTTCGACCAAAATTTTTCTTCTCACGAGTAAGTTGCGTTATAGTGATCATAAAAAATAAGAAGATTGAAGAGAAAATGCGATTACAAGTGGAAAGAGAGACAAGAGTGAACAGTTTATTATTAATTCTTTTATCAAATTATGATCTTTATGACAGGATAAACACAAGATAAATAGAAAATACAATATTTTCTAATAATTTGTAATTAATAAAGATAATCCTGATCGTAAAAAGTATTTGTTTTATTATCTATCAATCAAGCTATAGATTTTTTCACTTTATTCGTTGAAGCTTCTTATTAAAAATTTTATCGGAAATAATAAAAAATTATACGAGACGATTATCTTTTAAATATAAAAATAAAAGAAGTTTTTTCCTTACCTTTTTCCACGCACGTTTCGACGCAGTCACGTACCGTCGAACCTTCGCTGACGTATTTCTGTAAAAAAAGAGGGAAAAGAAACAAAGTTAATTTCATTAAGTCATTTTTTCTTTCTCATATATTTTTTTTTTTGATGAAGCAAAAAATTTTGGAAGTACGCAAACACATGTATTCGTTTTTTAAATCCTTCATAAAAGGTTTAAATTTACAAGAAAAATAAGTTTCAGAATACGTAACGATATTGGTAATAACGGAATAAAACAACGAATTTATATAATGTTAAAAAACGAAGAAGATCGTGTGTTTGCGAACGAATGATAAATTTAATTTTTTCTAACTATCAAGTAAAAAATTTAATAATGTTTTAAATTTAATAAAAATTTAATAATATATATTATGTCTTTATAACTTTTCTTTGTTCACCGATTATCAAAATAGACTTCAAATAAATAATAAAAAATAAATTATGTAGGTACATGGATACATAAATCATTTTATAAGAAAGTTAATGCACAGATAAGCGAAAGAAAATTATTTTTTTAATTTAATTAATCGTCCAACAAATTACAAATCTTATTACTCATCTTATAAGATTTTATTACACGATAAATTAAATATAATTTCTTAAATATAATTTAACAAATAACCAATTTCACCATAAAAAAAGGAGATGAAATTCTTTTTAAAAAAATTCTAAATTCAACGATCATATTTAACTCTCAAAGGGTCAAACATTTTCTTTTGGAAAACTCAATGTGAAAATAGTTATTCGATCAGAATCACCAACGAGCCGTGATTTCAATTATGAATTCCCTGCGATTTACAATTTATTCTCTTTCTCTCTCCCTATCTCTCTTTCTCTCTCTCTCTCTCTCTTTCTCTTTCTCTTTCTATGTCTGTCTATTTCTCTCTTGAGATTAGTTTCTATTTCGCTCCTTGCTCTCTGTGCAAAGCACGGTCCGTTTAAAGAGACCCTTGCTTGAGAAATTCTCATCGGTCCGTCTTCTTCTTGTGATCGTCTCGAAACTAATACGGCTTGTTAGTTAAAACCATCTCTTTGTTGTTCTCAGTCTCATAGCAAAATGTCTCTTCTCTTCTATCTAATTACCTTAAAATAGAACGACGAAATAGAATAATCGTTCAAAGAAATTTAATAACAGAATAATAAAAATAATAATTTGTTTGGGATAAATGATTTGATATAATTTTTATTACGATAACGATTCCTTCAGTTTATGTCCAATTAAAAATAGAAATTGAAATAGGACATATTTTGATACGAATAGTTCATATAACGAGTATAACAGACATAACTACGAAATGACCGATAAGAAATGTCGAAGTCAAACTGAAGTACGATCAAGTAGAATTTGAAATTCATCAAAGAATATATGGACCATACGTAGACACGCCTAAAGATCGATATTTCGCGATTATGACGCCCCCAAGATGTCGCACATATTAAATCCTCTATCTCTTTGCTATTCCGTACATATTAAACTCTTCTCTCTCTCTCTCTCTCTCTCTCTCTCTCTCTCTCTCTCTCTCTTTCTTTCTCACTTTTTTCTTACCGATAAAGCTTTTCAAAACTTGCATACGATGACACCATCGGAAGAAGTTCCGAACAAGTTACAATCGATAAAACGTCAATTTCGATCTTTCGGCTAATAGTCTCGAAAAACTTTTCGATTTCACGGATTAATGCCAAAGTTTCGAACCGTCGAAAAATAAAAAGAAAATAAAAATTAAAAGAAAAAGAAGACGAGAAAAAATGAACGAAAGATCTTTCTTTTCAAAGAAATTTCACCGATTTAACTTCTTCCTCTAGATAAGTTGAGAACTAAAGTAAGCATACCTTCATTATCGAACGACTTTTGAAATGATTTGATGAATTTTTCTACCATCGGAATAATTAATAACATCATTCAAAATAATTCATTAACGGACAAGTATGTTATTCGTTCTACTAATTGCAAAATTATTTTATATAGAATTATATTGGTATAGGGCTGTCGATTTTACGGACTTGCTTGAAATATGCTTGCAAATCGATGACCTACCTTCTACTGGAATGACGTGGTATACTCTCTCCCTTCCTCCCTCCCACCCCTTTCCACTCTCTTTCTCTCACTTCCTCTCTCTCTTTCTCTCTCTCTATCTATCTATTTATCTATTTATCTATCTATCTATCTATCTATCTTTCTCTTTCTCCACTGTCAATATAAAATCTTATTACGATACTTGAATTTTATACTGATAAATCAGAATTCTCACATACTGAATACAACAGAATTCTCACTTTTTGTTCTATTCATTATCAAGGACAAAGAGTATCTTATCAATGCGTTTTTTAAGCTGAATATTTTGTTAATGTAACGTTTATTTTGTAATATCACTTGATAATCGATTAAATTTTACAGAATGTTATTTTTAAAAGAAAATTAACTGTAAAAGATACCAAATCATCTTCTTAAGCAATTCTTTTATTTCTATATCACATCAGTTTTTTCTTAATTAGCTTTTTCTTAAAATTAGAAAAATGTTTCTTTCTAAAAATAGTAATCTGATCGTTCATTCTGGTACATTTTTACACTTGAAGATTTCAATGGCAAATCTCGTTCAATTTCCAGATTTTCGGTACTCAAGATACCTACCGCGATTATTTTTTTTTCACAATGTAGTAACGTTACTCGTACTTTGTTTATTTATAAAAAACAAAGTGATTTACAGATTTATGTATACACATACACACACACACATACACACACATATATATTAATCACACACACACACAAACACATATATATTAATGCTTTAAATGCCGTAAAATATTATTTACTTAAAATATTATTTTAACGGTACTCGTTAAACCACAAGTAAAATATCAAAAATAATTTTAAATGAATGTAATGATTTATTTTAAGAAAAATGCTTTGATGAAAGCTAACTAAGTCTTTTTCTATCGTATGATCCAAAACACGGTTCCACAATCTTAATTAATTACTTATATTAATTAATTCAAGTTCGAATTAGAGCGTGTAAGCATAGGCTTTTTGTATAGGTGGTACTACGCGTTCGGCTATGCATAGTACATTAACGCGCTTAGGGTATCTAAAAGGTTAAAGGTGATATAACAGATTTTTTTTTAATTAAAGACTGGAATGAAAGAATTATTGAAATATAAACCGTTTTAAATTTATAAATTAAGTGATTGTTATATTGTATTGTTTATTGAACTTTAACTATATATTATTACATGATTCTGTAAAATTTTATAATATTTCAATTTAAAAGGTTATCTTAAAGAGAGAAGTTTAAAAGTTAAATGATATTTTATGAATAAGATAAAATTAGATAATTTTTGTGTTCTGGATGTTTATTAGATCGACTTCTAATCATCATCAACTGTTATATTATTATGTAAAAGAAATTGAACAAAGTTTTTAATGATTCTTTCAAAAAGTATTCATTAATTTCTATTATTTTCCTTTCTATCTTTGTTCTTGATGGGATTTTAAAGAGCGATCTCATTTCTTGATTAAACATCGATCTTATTATACGGTTAACTTAAGTATCTACTAAAACAAGCGTCCAACCATAGATTTTATTAGAAATTATCAAGTGTATGTATACTTTGAAATTTAAAATTACAATCGCTTTTCATTACAATCGATTCACTTTTCAAAGAATCCAGAAGTTCAATTTGGAATATCGTTCTAATTTGATTTTCTCAACCCATAATCCTCAAATTAAATACTTATTTTCATACTTGATCTTAAAATACGCTTAAACAATTTATATATAGACTTATAAATGGTGGGAAATTTTTAAAAGATTGGTAGATCAACGAGAAATCAATATCTTTTCTCAAGGAAGTTTCTTTTTTAAAATCAATCACATTTTCGTTGTTAGCTTGTTAAGAATTTCAAAATACCGAATAAGTATAATAGATTAATATCTTTGTTTCGCATCATAATATTTATTATCGGTTAAGACGATACCGCCATTTTCTTTTCCCAATCTTTGCGTCGTACAAACGAAGAACGTTTTACGAAGAATTTACGCATCGGAGCGAAGAAAGTTCTCTTGCTTTTTCCGCTCGACTGTAGCGATAAAGAGATTTTGAGCTCGAACGAACTAACCTATCGAGACATTTTCTTCGTCTATCGCGCTTCGTGTTCTCCTCCTTATAGCCGCAAATACTCTGCTGAGGAGACAAACAAAGGAAGGTAAAGTAAAAAAAGAAAAAAGGAAAAAAAAAAAGAAATAAAGAAGAAAGTAAAAAAAAATAGACAATAGGGATCACGATTGTAACCGTGCCA